>NC_088227.1:28361084-28598584 GCF_036934945.1 Oncorhynchus masou masou
CCAGCTCAGATGTACACACACACACCAGCTCAGATGTACACACACACACCAGCTCAGATGTACACACACACACCAGCTCAGATGTACACACACACACCAGCTCAGATGTACACACACACACACACACCAGCTCAGATGTACACACACACACACACCAGCTCAGATGTACACACACACCAGCTCAGATGTACACACACACCAGCTCAGATGTACACACACACACCAGCTCAGATGTACACACACACACACACCAGCTCAGATGTACACACCAGGTCAGATGTACACACCAGCTCAGATGTACACACACACACCAGCTCAGATGTACACACACACACACCAGCTCAGATGTACACACACACACACACCAGCTCAGATGTACACACACACACACACCAGCTCAGATGTACACACACACACACCAGCTCAGATGTACACACACACACACACCAGCTCAGATGTACACACACACACACACACCAGCTCAGATGTACACACACACACACACACCAGCTCAGATGTGTACACACACACACACACACACACCAGCTCAGACGTACACACCAGGTCAGATGTACACACACACACACCAGCTCAGATGTACACACCAGCTCAGATGTACACACCAGCTCAGATGTACACACCAGCTCAGATGTACACACCAGCTCAGATGTACACACCAGCTCAGATGTACACACCAGCTCAGATGTACACACCAGCTCAGATGTACACACCAGCTCAGATGTACACACACACACCAGCTCAGATGTACACACACACACACGCTCAGATGTACACACACACACACCAGCGCAGATGTACACACACATACACCAGCTCAGATGTACACACACATACACCAGCTCAGATGTACACACACATACACCAGCTCAGATGTACACACACACACCAGCTCAGATGAGCCATCTCTCACACACACTCAGAGGAGCAGTGGCACTCACTAAAAGTACAAAGACAATGCATTCCATAACATACACACATCTGATTATAATATTATTCTGTATCTGAAGAAAAGACAGTCTGCAAAATTGGTCTGTCACACACGAACAAAGTCATTCCCCTGGGTCCCCACTGACAGTAGTAGAGGGAAACTATTTTCTTTTCGTCGACTTGCTCTCACCTGCAGTCTGACTGATCTGAGACACCAGACAGATTTTCTCTGCCTCGGCCAGAACACAGGCCACTTACAACTTTGTGTGTTGGTGTGTCACGCGGTCTTCATATACTAATGATACACGCACGCTCATATTTATTCACTGTCCTTCTCTGAACAGAGAGAAAAGCACACACACAGCAGAAAGGGATGACGTGTGTGTGTGTGTGTGTGTTTAGGCTGTGGGGTTGGAGTTCACTAGCACGCTTAGCGTCAGAGCGCTAACTCACTCACCCACCTGGACCAACGACCATTTATAGGGCTCAGTGTTTGTTTGCGCGTGTGTTTTGTGTGCATGTGTGATGGAGGGATGATGTGAGGCAGGCCTAGGCATAGAGGTTATGGATGGAGGCAGGGGCTCAGGCAGTTCACATGCAGACACAGCTGTTCTGCTCTCTTGGGGGCATTTTCAGCATGGCTTCACGCAATAACGCAGAATCTTGCTCACCCACCCATATCAGTCATTATAAATGTGCCATTTTCCTAATCATCTATGTAGAGAGGACTTATGGCTCTGTGTTGATCTGGCTATGTAAAAATTGTCCTTTGTTGAAGCACGATTTGGTATGTCTGGTGAACACGGGCTGGCACAATTACTGTATAAAAATCAGTTAAGGATAAAGGCTGTCATTACACTAAAATAACAACTGTCTCATTATATATATATATTCAAAATAAATAAAAACCCTTGAATGAGTAGGTGTCCAAAATATTTGACTGGTATTTTTACACACACCACAAGTCAAATGTTTTGGACACCTACTCATTCAAGGGTTTTCATTTATTTTGAAAATCTTGTACATTGTAGAATAATTGTAAAAAAAACATGGAATCATGTAGTACCCAAAACAGTGTTAACTTCATATGGCTGCAGGGACAGCATTGAGTAGCTTGGATGAAAAGGTGCCCATTGTAAACGGCCAGCTTCTCAGTCTCAGTTGATAATATATGCATATTATTATTAGTATTGGATAGAAAACACTCTAAAGTTTCCAAAACTGTCAAAATATTGTCTGAGTATAACAGAACTGATATTGCAGGCAAAACCCTGAGGAAAATCAAGACAGGAAGTGGCTTCTATTTTGAAAACTCCATGTTCCATAGCCTCCCTTTGCTGGATTTAAAGGGATATGAAGCAGATTCCTTTATCTATCGCTTCCTCAAGGTGTCAGTCTTTCGACATAGTTTCAGGCTTTTATTTTGAAAAATGAGCCAAAACAATAACGCGTCAAGTGGTCACATGAGTTTTGCTCACGCAACAGAGTTTGGACAGACATTGTTTTCCCCTCTACTACTGTGAAAGACATTTGCGGTTGATATATTATCAATTATATATTTTAAAAACAACCTGAGGATATAAAACCGTTTGACATGTTTCTGTGGACATTATGGAAACTATTTGGAATTTTCATCTGCGTTGTCGTGACCGCTCTTTCCTGTGGATTTCTGAACATAACGCGACAAACAAACGTCGGTATTTTGGATATAAAAATAATCTTTATGGAACAAAAGGAACATTTGTTGCGTAACTGGGAGTCTCGTGAGTGAAAACATCCGAAGATCAAAAGTAAATGATTAATTTGATTGCTTTTCTGATTTTCGTGACCAAGCTTCCTGATGCTGAGTGTACTTAATGTTTTGTCGTGCTATCGACAAACTTAAACGCTTGGATTGCTTTTGCTGTAAAGCATAATTTCAAAATCTGACACGACAGGTGGATTAACAAAAGGCTAAACTGTGTTTTCCTATATTGCACTTGTGATTTCATGAATATAAATATTTGTAGTAATATTTATTGAATGTAGCGCTATGCTAATCAGCGGTTGTTGATGACACTTATCCCAATAGGGGGATTGCAGCCATAACAAGTTAAACAAAAAAATATATTTATATTTTAGATTCTTCAAAGTAGCCACCCTTTGCCTTGACAGCTTTGCACACGCTTGGCATTATCTGAACCAACTTCACCTGGAATGCTTTTCCAACCGTCTAAAGGAGTTCCCACATATGCTGACCGCTTGTTGGCTGCTTTTCCTCCACTCTGTGGTCCAACTCAACCCAATTCAGTAGAGGTCGGGTGATTGTGGAGGCCAGGTCATCTGATGCAGCACTCAGTCACTCATGTTTGGTCAAATAGCCCTTACACAGCCTAGGGGTGTGTTGGGTCATTGTCAAGTTGAAAAACCAATGATAATTGCTGCAAAGAAACCACTACTAAAGGACACCAATAAGAAGAAGACTTGCTTGGGCCAAGAAACATAAGCAATGGACATTAGACCGGTGGAAATCTGTCCTTCGGTCTGATGAGTCCACTAAGACCAAACCAGATGGGATGGTGTATCACTGCAGAATGCCATGCTGGTTAAGTGTGCCTTGAATTCTAAATAAAATATCGTCACCAGCAAAGCAGCCCCACACCATCACACCTCCTCCATGCTTCACAGTGGCAACCACATACGGAGATCATGGAACCAAAAATCTCAAATTTGGACTCATCAGACCAAAGGACAGATTTCCACCGGTCTAATTAATGTCCATTGCTTATGTTTCTTGGCCCAAGCAAGTCTCTTCTTGGTGTCCTTTAGTAGTGGTTTCTTTGCAGCAATTCGACCATGAAGGCCTGATTTCACGCACTCTCCCTAGAACAGTTGATGTTGAGTTCGGGTCTTCCATTCCTGTGATGGTGCATCATGAGTCAGTTTCAACAAAGCGCTCGTTGGTTTTTGGGACTGCACTTGAAGAAACTTTCAAAGTTCTTGTAATGTTGCATAGACTGACCTTCATGTCTCAAAGTAATGGACGGTAGTTTCTCTTTACTTATTTGAGCTGTTCCAAAAAGGGCTATCTTTTGTATACCACCCCGACCTTCTCACAACACAACTGACTGGCTCAAACAAAATTAAGGAATGAAATTCAACAATGCACACCTGTTCATTGAAATGCACTCCAGGTGACTACCTCATGAAGCTGGTTCAAGAGTGGCAAGAGTGTGCAAAGCTGTCATCAAGGCAAAGGGTGGCTACATTGACGAATCTCAAATATAAAATATATTTTGATTTGTTTAACACGTTTTCGGTTACTCCATGATTCCATGTGTGTTAATAAAGAAAAAACCTCTAGAATGAGTAGGTGTGTCAACTGGAACTGTGTGTGTGTGTGTGTGTGTGTGTGTGTGTGTGTGTGTGTGTGTGTGTGTGTGTGTGTGTGTGTGTGTGTGTGTGTGTGTGTGTGTGTGTGTGTGTGTGTGTGTGTGTGTGTGTGTGTGTGTGTGTGTGTGTGTGTGTGTGTAAAATATCTATATATGATAGTGGGGCAAAAAAGTATTTGGTCAGCCACCAATTGTGCAAGTTGTCCCACTTAAAAAGATGTGGCCTGCCATTTTCATCATAGGTACACTTCCACTATGACAGACAAAATGAGAAGGAAAAAAATGCTGAAAATCACATTGTAGGATTTTTAATGAATTTATTTGCAAATTATGGTGGAAAATAAGTATTTGGTCAATAACAAAAGTTTCTCAATACTTTGTTATATACCCTTTGTTGGCAATGACAGAGGTCAAAGTTTTCTGTAAGTCTTCACAAGGTTTTCACACACTGTTGCTGGTATTTTGGCCCATTCCTCCATGCAGATCTCCTCTAGAGCAGTGATGTTTTGGGGCTGTTGCTGGGCAACATGGACTTTCAACTCCCTCCAAAGATTTTCTATGGGGTTGAGATCTGGAGACTGGCTAGGCCACTCCAGGACCTTGAAATGCTTCTTACGAAGCCACTCCTTCGTTGCCCGGGCGGTGCGTTTGGGATCATTGTCATGCTGAAAGACCCAGCCACGTTTCATCTTCAATGCCCTTGCTGATGGAAGGAGGTTTTCACTCAAAATCTCACGATACATGGCCTCATTCATTCTTTCCTTTACACGAATCAGTCGTCCTGGTCCCTTTGCAGAAAAACATGTTTCCAACCCCATGCTTCACAGTAGGTATGGTGTTCTTTGGATGCAACTCAGCATTCTTTGTCCTCCAAACACGACGAGTTGAGTTTTTACCAAAAAGTTCTATTTTGGCTTCATCTGACCATATGACATCCAAATGCTCTCTAGCGAACTTCAGATGGGCCTGGACATGTACTGGCTTAAGCAGAGGGGCCCGTCTGGCACTGCAGGATTTGAGTCCCTGGCGGCGTAGTGTGTTACTGATGGTAGGCTTTGTTACTTTGGTCCCAGCTCTCTGCAGGTCATTCACTAGGTTCTGTGATTTTTGATCACCGTTCTTGTGATTATTTTGACCCCACAGGGTGAGATCTTGCGTGGAGCCCCAGATCGAGGGAGATTATCAGTGGTCTTGTATGTCTTCCATTTCCTAATAATTGCTCCCACAGTTGATTTCTTCAAACCAAGCTGCTTACCTATTGCAGATTCAGTCTTCCCAGCCTGGGGCAGGTCTACAATTTTGTTTCTGGTGTCCTTCGACGGCTATTTGGTCTTGGCCATAGTGGAGTTTGGAGTGTGACTGCTTGAGGTTGTGGACAGGTGTCTTTTATGCTGATAACAAGTTCAAACAGGTGCCATTAATACAGGTAACGAGTGGAGGACAGAGGAGCCTCTTAAAGAAGAAGTTACAGGTGTGTGAGAGCCAGAAAACTTGCTTGTTTGTAGGTGACCAAATACTTATTTTCCACCATAATTTGCAAATAAATTCATTAAAAAACCTACAATGTGATTTTCAGGATTTATTTTTCTCATTTTGTCTGTCATAGTTGAAGTGTACCTATGATGAAAATTACAGGCCTCTCATCTTTTTAAGTGGGAGAACTTGCACAATTGGTGGCTGACTAAATACTTTTTCCCCCCACTGTATATAGACAGAGAGAGAACAAAAATATAAAAATAACAATTCCAAAGAAGGAACTCAGTCAATTGAAATAAATTCATTGGGCCCAAATCTATGGATTTCACAAGACTGGGAAGGGGTGCAGCCATAGGTGGCATGGCCCACCCACTGGAGCACTAGGCCCAGCCAATCAGAATTATTTTTCCCCCCACAAAAGGGACTTATTACAGACAAGATATAGTCCTCAGTTTCATCAGCTGTCTCGTTTGTGAGGCCAGTTGGACCTGGCATGTTTCATGAGCTGAATTAAAATATCCCAGTAATGTTCCATACGCACAAAAAGCTTACTTCAAATTTTGTGCACAAATTTGTTTATATGCCTGTTAGTGAGCATTTCTCCTTTGCTAAGATAATCCATCCACCAGACAGCTGAGGGCTATGAAGAAGCGGATTAAACAGCATGATCATTACACAGGTACACCTTGTGCTGGGGACAATAAAATGTCACTAAAATGTGCAGTTTTGTCACAATACCACATGTTTTGAGGGAGCATGCAATTTGCATGCTGACTGCAGGAATGTCCACCAGAGCTGTTTCCAGAGAATTTAATATTTATGCCTCCAACGCCATTTTAGAGTATTTGGCAGTACATCCATCCGACCTCACAACCGCAGACCACGTGTAACCACGCCAGCCCAGGACCTTCACATCTGGCTTCTTCACCTGCGAGATGGTCGGAGACCAGCCACCCGGACAGCTGACGGAACTGGGTTTGCACAACTTTAGAATTTATGCACAAACTGTCAGAAACAGTCTCTGGGAAGGTCATCTGCGTGCTCGTCGTCCTCACCAGGGTCTTGACCTGACTGAAGTTAGGCGTCGTAATCAACTTCAGTGGTAAATCCTCCCCTTCAATGGCCACTGGAGTGTTGTGTTCTTCACAGATGAATTCTGGTTTCAACTGCCCTTGACAGATGGCAGACAGCGTGTATGGCATCGTGTGGGAGAGAGGTTTGCTGATGTCAACATTGTGAACAGAGTTCTCCATGGTGGCGGTGGGGTTATAGTATGGGCAGGTATAAGCTACAGACAACGAACAATTGCATTTATGGATGCAATTTGAATTCAGAGACGACGAGACGAGATCCTGAGGCCCACTGTTGTGCCATTCATCCACCACAATCAACTCATGCTTCAGCATAATAATGCACGGCCCATGGAGCAAGGATCTGTACACAATTCCTGGAAACTAAAAAAGTCCCAGATTTGCCATGGTGACATTCACCAATTGAGAATATTTGGGATGCTCTGGATCGACAGCATGTTCCAGTCAATACCCAGCAACTTCGCACAGCAATTGAAGAGTGGGACAACAGGCCACAATCAACAGCCAAGTCAATTCTATACGAAGGAGATGCGTCGCGCTGCATGAGGTAAATGGTGGTCACACCAGATACTGACTGGTTTTCTGATCCACACCCCTACTTTTTTTTATAGGCATCTGTGACCAACAGATACATATCTGTATTCCCAGTCATGTGAAATCCATAGATTAGGGCCTAATGAACTTGTTTCAATTGACTGATGCTTATATTAACGGTAAATCTTAGAAATTGTTGTATCTTGCGTTTATATTTTTGTTCAGTTTATATATATTTTTCCGAACAGTCTTATTCAAGATGGAACAGCTGGTCATTCGTGTTATTTAGTCTGTTTCTACGGTAACATGGCCTCAACGCGCTGAAACTGTCTCTGAAACAAGAAACTAGCAAATGAGTCTTCGCTTACCTTGGCAACGCCCACAATGCAGCAGCAGCCCATATAGAAATGTAATGATTAGAACAAGCTCGTAACCTCCAACCGTTGCAATTTGACTAGTAAACCCATGGGTACACCCGCAATGGCTGCCTGGTATTGTGATAAAATAATTTCAATGGTAATGAAGAATGTTCATTCAAATTATGTTAATTGATGTTGTACTCTTCCTGCTTTGCTCCTATGGGTACACTCACAATGGCTGCCCGTCCACCCACTACGCCATCCTCGACTTTAAATCGGACGCCCTATTCATTCTTTCTATGGCAGCACATGCAGTCAGGACCGAAGGAGAGGATAGAATGTACATCTTAAAAAATATGTTTTATTGCAGTTGAGAGACCGCAGTCATTTGACTGGCCAAATACAGTCATCCAATGTTCCATGATCCTCACAACCCTAAACACAATACTGTATTTATTTGTATTTCACGAGGCAAGTCAGTTAAGAACAAATTCTTATTTACAGTGACGGCCTACCACGGCCAACCCCTAGGCCAATTGTGCGCCGCCCTATGGGCCAATTAATTTCTGTATCAAGTATAGTACAGTCCACTACAACATACTAGTACACACTTAATATAAGTGCAGCACACTACTCCAGTCCCACTTGAAAACATGCATTCTTTTAATTTGCTTTGGAAACATAACTACTCTTTCCATTTCTTCTCTATACCAGATGAAACATTTGAAAGACCTCCACTAAGAGAAAGATACTCTATAGAAGCATTACTGTAAAATAAAATGAGTTTCAATTTATTTGAAATACTTCAACATTTGTGGGTTCTGAAATGGCAAACGTCAGATGTCCATTGTTATTTTTTGAAGCGTGAACTCTGGTCTTTTTCCATAGTGAAGTGAACGACAGGCTCTTTTTATCTACTAAATCCACCATTAAATGTCCTTTAAAACATCACATTAGGATGCCCACCCCTATTGCTTTTGAGCTCTCTCCCCTCTCTCCTCAAAGAGCCAATTAATCACCTTCCTTTGTCAGCCTGTTCTACCAGGTGAGATAGAACATATTTCATGGGGATCCTATTAGAGCATAATAGAGGGGATATTCAGGCCCATACATGAAGGGTCTATAGCGGTCTTGGCAGGGAGGGGGGGGGGAGTAGGTATAATTGGTAGCATATGTACGTGGTTTGTACCACAATGCCTCTGTGGGTAACAGTGAGGACTGGTCTCACCGTCAACAGCTTCATTGAGTGCGTTTTCACACACAGTTCTGAGCTATAGTTCGAATCAGTTTGATTATTTGTTACATTGTCATTTCTCATTTGGTCCGGTTGGTTTCACTTTGCCAAATGTCAATGAACTAAAATGCCTAAGCTGCGTACTCATGCAAGTAATTTGTTTATTGGAGAAAAATGCTCATGTTAAATCCATCTATGATTATCAAGAAGCTTGTGTCCCAAACTTTACATTACTTTCACTTTTGTCTTCCAACAACATGCGTGAGGAAACCTCCCAATATCCGCTTTGTCATGTGAATAGGCTATGTTCAGTAGCCTGTATCCCTGGAACTGCCCGTCTCCCCTAATCTGCATCGGATGAGCTCATGAATGCAATGCGGCTACTCAAACAATGTTTTAGAGATATTAAGTTATGGTACTGTGCATTTCATCAAATGCTTGCAGTCAAACAACCAATACTACTGAGCACATCTTCCTGTTTGGTCCACACCGCCCTCTCACCCGGCAGCGAACCACTCCTCTGTATGAATGGAATCGGACCGAGACCACGGTACGTTTAGTGTGCTCCTGAATGCGGATAGTGTTTACATCAGTCCAAACGAACCGAAAGGGGTAAATTGGGACGGAAAATCACCAGAGTTCAGAGAAAGAAAACGCTCCAAACCAATTTAGTATGAAAGCATTGTTGGACACGACGAAATCAGCTCCAAGTAATTTTAATTGAAGAAATCTGTTCAAGTATTCTCACACATAATAGAGACGTGATCATATACAAATGGAAGGTTTAAAATGATTATGTTTGGTTAAACATATCTGTTTGGGCTTCTTGCGGTCAATTTGCAGTCTTCAAATGATTTGTAATTATGTTCCTGCACCCCCAACCATCCGCTTAAGGAAAAAACCGTCCCCCGGCTGAATGTAGTTGATGATCCCTGGTCTAGGTATTACAGCAGTGGGTTTAGCATGAGAGAGACTATTTAGCTGGGCGCTATGATCAGTAGAAGATGAACATGTTTCTGGTTCACAGCCCCCTGAACTCATGTAAACTCTTTTCCTTTCTGCGTGTATCTTTCTATTGTGTGTGTCTTGCACAAATCCATAATTAACACCATCTCCATGTGATATCCAGCCCCGGTCTTTATTCTAGCGGATATTTGAGACAACAAAAACAAGTGACATTATTTATTCAGTCACTGCCAACGTGCCAGTGCTCGGTTATGCACGCGTGCACACAGCCCCCAGCCGTTGCATTCCTCCCACCTTCCGACCTTCTCAGTGTGTGTAAGCCCTGTGACAATCAGTCCTGACGTGCCATTAAAACATTTCACAGGTTCAGGGGAGCGATTTCCCCTGCTCTCCTTTTCCACATGGCAGGACGGAAAGAGGTGTGGAGGGAGGGAGGGGAGGTGAAAAGGAGCTTGTGGTGAGCAGAGCGTGTCAACTCAACCACTCGCTCTCTAGACTGGGGTCAGTTTCTCTTGTAAAAAAAAAAATCTCCTCTCCACCCCCTCCCTCGTTCTCCCCTCCACCCCCTCCCTCGTTCTCCCCTCCACCCCCTCCCTCGTTCTCCCCTCCACCCCCTCCCTCGTTCTCCCCTCCACCCCCTCCCTCGTTCTCCTCTCGTTCTCCTCTCCACCCCCTCCCTCGTTCTCCTCTCCACCCCCTCCCTCGTTCTCCTCTCCACCCCCTCCCTCGTTCTCCTCTCCACTCCCTCCCTCGTTCTCCTCTCCACCCCCTCCCTCGTTCTCCTCTCCACCCCCTCCCTCGTTCTCCTCTCCACCCCCTCCCTCGTTCTCCTCTCCACCCCCTCCCTCGTTCTCCTCTCCATCCCCTCCCTCGTTCTCCTCTCCATCCCCTCCCTCGTTCTCCTCTCCATCCCCTCCCTCGTTCTCCTCTCCATCCCCTCCCTCGTTCTCCTCTCCATCTCCCACTCACTCCTTTCCCTCGTTGTCCTCTCCACCCTTTCACTCGTTCTCCTCTCCACCCTTTCCCTCGTTCTCATCTCCACCCTTTCTCTCGTTCTCCTCTTCATACCCCAATCCCTCTACCCATTTCCCTTGTTCTCCTCTCCCTCTGTTCCCTCTCTCCAGCGTCATTAGTCTCACTGTATCACATGGCCCCTAGATTTGAGACTGGCCCTGAGTTCCATCACAGCTCCACTCCTATAATGTCAAGGCACACAGCAGAGAGTGAATATCTGATTCCTACTGAACACAGGGACACCGGGGCCCTCCTCTGCCCTCTCCGTTCACTGTCTCTCTTCCTCTGTCTCAGTCTCTCTAAATTGCACATTCGGGAGTGTGTTCTTGTGAGTAAACAAAACCAAAGACCCAAGTCTAAAGTTGTGACCCAAACGGTATCAGCCACAAAAAGGAATGAGCAGTGACTCACCAGTGGGCCCCGAGCCTCCATTTGAGAAACCACTGACTGCTATAAGGGATTAGTTTTATCCTGGACTTCGTGACAAGGTGGAAGAGGGAGGATAAGGAGGAAGAAGTGGACAGCAGGTGAAATGGTATGTCCCATTCTGCGATCCCTTCGTTTCTCTGCCATGGTCTGATTCACTGTTCTCTCCTGTCTAATAGGCTGTGAGATTACTGCTGAACTGCGCTGAGCTGAACGGACGTGATTGGTGCAAACATTTCTGTTTTTCATCCTCACTAGAACAGAAGTCATTGTGTGTGTGTGTGTGTAAAACTACCCCAAAGCTCTAACCTTGTTTAAGGACTCGCACTCAATTTTGTGCAACGCGTTTGCTGCACACAGTTCACTTACATCCTGTGTACTTCCCCATTACCTGCATCTCCTGGTTTTATTTATTTTTTTATTTAACCTTTATTTAACCAAGTAGGCTAGTTGAGAACAAGTTCTCATCTCATTCTCACCTGGCCAAGATAAAGCATAGCAGTGTGAACAGACAACACAGAGTTACACATGGGGTAAACAATTAACAAGTCAATAACACAGTAGGAAAAAAAGAGTCTATATACATTGTGTGCAAAAGGCATGAGGAGGTGGGCGAATAATTACAATTTTGCAGATTAACACTGGAGTGATAAATGATCAGATGGTCATGTACAGGTAGAGATATTGGTGTGCAAAATAGCAGAGAAGTAAATAAATAAAAACAGTATGGGGATGAGGTAGGTAAAAATGGGTGGGCTATTTACCGATAGACTATGTACAGCTGCAGCGATCGGTTAGCTGCTCAGGTAGCAGATGTTTGAAGTTGGTGAGGGAGATAAGTCTCCAACTTCAGCAATTCGTTCCAGTCACAGGCAGCAGAGAACTGGAACGAAAGGCGGCCAAATGAGGTGTTGGCTTTAGGGATGATCAGTGAGATACACCTGCTGGAGCGCGTGCTACGGGTGGGTGTTGCCATCGTGACCAGTGAACTGAGATAAGGCGGAGCTTTACCTAGCATGGACTTGTAGATGACTTGGAGCCAGTGGGTCTGGCGACGAATATGTGGCGAGGGCCAGCCGACTAGAGCATACAGGTCGCAGTGGTGGATGGTATAAGGTGCTTTAGTGACAAAACGGATGGCACTGTGATAAACTGCATCCAGTTTGCTGAGTAGGGTATTGGAAGCTATTTTGTAGATGACATTGCAGAAGTCGAGGATCGGTAGGATAGTCAGTTTTACTAGGGTAAGTTTGGCGGCGTGAGTGAAGGAGGCTTTGTTGCGGAATAGAAAGCACTCTAGATTTGATTTTCGATTGGAGATGTTTGATATGAGTCTGGAAGGAGAGTTTACAGTCTAGCCAGACACCTAGGTACTTATAGATGTCCACATATTCAAGGTCGGAACCATCCAGGGTGGTGATGCTTGTCAGGCGTGCGGGTGCAGGTAGTGAACGGTTGAAAAGCATGCATTTGGTTTTACTAGCGTTTAAGAGCAGTTGGAGGCCACGGAAGGAGTGCTGTATGGCATTGAAGCTCGTTTGGAGGTTAGATAGCACAGTGTTCAAGGACGGGCCGGAAGTATACAGAATGGTGTCGTCTGCGTAGAGGTGGATCAGGGAATCGCCCGCAGCAAGAGCAACATCATTGATATATACAGAGAAAAGAGTCGGCCCGAGAATTGAACCCTGTGGCACCCCCATAGAGACTGCCAGAGGACCGGACAGCATGCCCTCCGATTTGACACACTGAACTCTGTCTGCAAAGTAGTTGGTGAACCAGGCACGGCAGTCATCAGAAAAACCGAGGCTACTGAGTCTGCCGATAAGAATATGGTGATTGACAGAGTCGAAAGCCTTGGCAAGGTCGATGAAGACGGCTGCGCAGTACTGTCTTTTATCGATGGCGGTTATGATATCGTTTAGTACCTTGAGTGTGGCTGAGATGCACCCGTGACCGGCTCAGAAACCAGATTGCACAGCGGAGAAGGTACGGTGGAATTCGAGATGGTCAGTGACCTGTTTGATGACTTGGCTTTCGAAGACCTTAGATAGGCAGGCCAGGATGGATATAGGTCTGTAACAGTTTGGGTCCAGTGTGTCTCCCCCTATGAAGAGGGGGATGACTGCGGCAGCTTTCCAATCCTTGGGGATCTCAGACGATATGAAAGAGAGGTTGAACAGGCAGGTAATAGGGGTTGCGACAATGGCGGCGGATAGTTTCAGAAATAGAGGGTCCAGATTGTCAAGCCCGGCTGATTTGTACGGGTCCAGGTTTTGCAGCTCTTTCAGAACATCTGCTATCTGGATTTGGTTAAAGGAGAACCTGGAGAGGCTTGGGCGAGTAGCTGCGGGGGGGGCGGTGCTGTTGGCCGAGGTTGGAGTAGCCAGGCTGGACTGCTGTTTGGACCATAGGTCTTCCATCCACCACTTTAGAAAATACTTCCTTGTAAAAACTCTGTAAAAGGCAGAGTTTTACAATGGTTTATCATGTGAAACGTCAAGTCCTGATAGACAGTTTCAGTCAAAACACTTTTTTGATCATTTAACATAAAGTGCCTCTCAGAACTGCCTTTCTATGGCCAACACAGACATTAATGTCTATAGTAGCAGGCACCAACTCAATTTGTGGAAGTAGTTACTACTGGCATTGAATCTGGCAAATACAAAGACTGCCTATAGTAGTTGAGACCATTACAACAACCATTCAATCTTATGAGAGGGTGTTACTCTGACTGAGTGACGTTCCCAGTGATGAACTGTTTTAACGCGACTCATCTCAACTCCCTTGTTAAACAGCAGTCAAGGCTGCTTTATGCGTGGTCTTTTAGCAGATTCTGAATAGTAAACTATTCCCTATATAGTGCACAACTGTTGACCAGAGCCCTATGGGTCCTGGTCAAAACTACTACACAAACAGGGAATGGGGTGCACTAAATAGGGAACAAGGTGCCATTATGGAGGCAGCCTTAGTATTGGATCCATAAATGGTCTGTATCCTGTGGTGTTATCTTCTTCCATATTCATGGAGGTTGGTTAGTCAATGTATTGACCATGAAACGTATCGACCACCAGTCTCATTTGTTGAAGTGTGACGTAGTGGAATATAACAATCCCATTTCATTATCATTTCCTAGAAAGACAGACCAAGACCCCAATTCAAAAAGCTGCAGATGAACAGAAGCTGCCAGAACAGTGTGTCCCACTCAGAATGTTCATACTGTATCACAGTGCATTTAAACCGACAGCAAGCCAAATTCCATCTCGCGGACATTGTCGTCATTGGACATTATGAGAACAATACTATTAAAACTGAACAACCAGTCTGCATGATATTACAGGTGTTTAATTTATTCAGATGCAGGGCAGAGCAGGGTGACAGTACGTAGGGGAAGGTAGAGAGAGAAGAGTACTGTATATGCTTGTTAGTGTGTCTAGAGGAGGAAGTGGGTGATCCATATTAAATATAGCTTAAGTGACTTAATATAGACTAGAGGCGGGTGGTAGTAGGACTCTGCTGGGAACATACATAAGTATGTCTCTACACACCAAGCTTTTTACTTTGTTTCTCCTTTTAGGAGCTCTAGTCAAAGACAGGAGGAATTGTGGTGTAGAAAACAGATACAAAGATGAGATGTGATGAGCAATATAATGAAACCAGGACATACTGTATGGGGTAATGGTTGGTTAGTATGCGTAATGATACTGTCGACATATGGTGTCAGAAAAGCATTAAGTCCTCTGATTAACCAGGTTAGATCAGAGGGCGATATGGCACTCAAACAACAAACCAGGCCATACAGTCCAGGACCCATAAACACTGAATGAACATGTTGAAAATGGACCAGTAAAAATGTAATCGCTCCAACCTCGTAGCCACTAGCACCCTCTCCCCCTGCCTTACCTGAACTCTGGCGGTGGGGTCTTGTTTGATCCACTTGATGGCGGTCTCGTAGACCAGTTCCTCAGCCTTGGTGGTGAGGCTGTCATTAGACAGGTAGGCCACTAGGTCCTCCTTAGACACACACAGAATCTCCTCCTGCCCCGCCACCTAGCGCACAATGAAGGGTTGACACTTCATGGGACGAAAATCCTGGAGTACATGCACTGTTTTTAATCATGTGCGACAGGTGTTATGATAAACTGGGACGGCATAGCAGGGATTAGTACCACAGATACATAGTGTGATATGTAATTTTTGGGTTTAAAAATGAAATCCAGTCATTAAATCCACCTACCTCAGGGAAGTTCTGCAGTGCGAAAGCTTTGGCCATGTTGTGGAGCTCTGTACATCGCATAGCTTCAGCCATGGCCAGCACACCTAGACAGTTCCCCACTGTTAGCTGTTTCTCTGCAGAGAGCGAGATGAGGAGTGAGAGAGAGCAAGAGGGGATTGGGTAGGAAAAAGAGGAGAAAGTGAGGAATAAGGGAGAGTTATTCACATCCATAAAAAAAACTGTCTGGTCAGAGAGGGAGAAAGCAGGGAGAGAGCTGTGGTCTAACTGTGTGTTTATCTGGACCTGGAGAGAGACTGTCAGAGCTGAAACAGCTCCAGGGACAAACAACAAGGGGAATCAATCGCTAGGAGCCTACTGAGCACAGTCAGGCTGGGGTGTGGAACGGCATAGCAGGGATTAGTACTGCAGGTAAAGACTTTTGTCTGTGTGTGTGTGTGTGTGTGTGTGTGTGTGTGTGTGTGTGTGTGTGTGTGTGTGTGTGTGTGTGTTGCCTATACAAACATCACCAGGAAAGGTAATGGAGCCACAACAATTCATAGAACAGACTGAATATCTAATCAAAACAGGGTTTGTATGACATCAAACTGTGTTATTAAACTCTGAAGTTAACTCAGTGTGTTGAAGCTGAATAGGAAAACAAAGCATTTGAAACTAATAACTGTAGTCTGTTGTGGTGTGGTTGAACAGATGTGTTTTCACCTTGAGAAGGGTCTGACGGGAGAACGTGTAGTAATAAGAGCTAGATGGATCAATAACTTCAGAGGCCTCTCAATACCTAATCAATATCAAACCAGGTTGAAATGTGTCTAGGATTCTTCTTTACTTTGATCTTAATTGATTCCACAGGTACCGTTCATTTGTGTGGGTGTGAGGAGAGTCCCTGCAGAATCCATATGGCGTTCACGATGTGTGTGTGTGTATGTGTGTGAGCGTGTCATATCTCAAACTTTTGCAGACATAATGAATAGAGGAGTTTTATTCCAGGCTCTGGAAGGTCCAATAGCTGATCGCTGTAAGTCCACACAAACGTTGAAGGTTGAACTCGTAGACAGAATTACAAGAATTGATTTTATGGCTTTCAGTGATTTCCAAATTACCCTACACAACATAGCATCTGTTCGCACTAAATGCCATGATGAATGGTCATGTAACTTCTATTGTGCTCTTGCTCCATCTCCATGTCATTACTTTGTAGATGCGTTGTATAACTGTACACATTGCATTGTTGGATCAGTTTTCTAATTCTTGATGTCCTAATATTTGGGCAAATAATACGATGTGTAACATAGGTTACCGTAGTGTACTGAAATGTGTTTATTGGTATTTTTGACACACTCTGATCAACTCAATACACCATGGCCAGACTAGGCCAAGTTAATTTATCTTCAGTACATTTGTTAAGAACTTGGATATCCTTGACATAATAGCAATTTCTTTGATCCAAGGTTATACATTGCACCAGTACAATGTCATACAGTGCACTTGAGCGTTGAAATTCTTGCTGTATTGAAAAGCGCTATACAAATCAAATCTATTATTATTACTATGTCTCAGTTCTAACACTCAAATGTCATGAATTATATTCAGGCAGGGCAGGAAGGTCTGACCTACTGATGGTGATGAAGTCTGACTATACTATAAATGGTTTCCGTGTTTTTAACAAGTCCATATCGTCGGGACGAAACGAGAAAAACAGATCAATATTTATTTTCACTGTCTTTTCTCTCTCCTTTACAGCTCTGACCTTTTTCATCTCATATCCAGACATCATATCCCTGCCTTGCCTTACAGCTCTCCCCACCAATCTCTATTAAATGGTAAGTATAAGCTGACATTTACAATTTCCCAGTCCCTTGACCTCCTAAACCCATGACTACGCATTTGCTCCTCAGTTGACCCATGGGCTCGCCACCCCCCCAACCTTTCAAACACCCCTCCCCTCACCGCTTTTACCCAGACCTGTATCCTCATTTCTGCCTTGGTATCGATTGGCCTAGAGCATCTGTGGGATTTGACATTTTACTGACAATTGTTCCCTGACCTTTTTATGAATCTGTCCTGGCGCCTCCTAAACCCTGAGGGCCGAGAGGAGAGGTGGAGAGGGAGTGAGAGAGGGGGCTAATTCAGACATTTTCTTTAAACAACATACCAATAATTATATCTGCCAATGTTTATATGATCCCCCTTTCAAACAGTCCCATTTGTTGTGCGTCGCCAGCACCATCAAGGACTAAATTCCTCCAACAGAATGCACTGTGTTCATTTCTTCATACTCACAACTGTAAGTTAGCCATTTTTATATCGCCATACTTGTAAATAATTAGCTATTAGTGTGTTATTTCCCTGTTAAAATGAATCAAACATTGGCTACAGTTAAACTCAAAACTTTGTCAGATATGTTCTGGTAAAAATAAGCATTGTAATTATAAACACTGTCTAGAAACTTGCTTTTAGTTGCCTCGCTTGCTAGATTTTATAAAACGGGTGGTTTTCTTTGGTGCAGAATATAAATGGTTGCTAAAGGCAACGTTGCTATACTGAACAAAAATGTAAATGCAACATGTAGAGTGTTGGTCACATGTTTCATATGCACAAAAACGTATTTCTCTAAAATGTTTGTTTACATTCCTGTTAACGAGCATTTCTCCTTTGCCAAGATAATTTATCCACCTGACATGTGTGGCATATCAAGAAGCTGATTAAACAGCATGATCATTACACAGATGCACCTTGTGCCGCGGACAATAAAAGGCCACCAACATGTGCAGTTTTGTCACACAATGCTACAGATGTCTCAAGTTGAGGGAACGTGCAATTGGCATGCTGACTGCAGGAATGTCCACCAGAGCTGTTGCCAGATAATTTAATGTTCATTTTTCTACCATAAGGTGCCTCCAATGTGGGTTTTAGAAATTTTGACAGTACATCCAACCGGCCTCACAACCGCAGACCACAAGTTACTACGCCAGCCCAGGACCTCCACATCCAGCTTCTTCACCTGTGGGATCGTCTGAGTAGGGCGAGGGTGGGTGCTGAGGAGTATTTCTGTCTGTGGGGAAAAACTCATTCTGATTCACTGGGCCTGGCTCCCCATGCATGGCTGCATCCCTGCCCAGTCCATAGATAAGGCCTAATGCATTTCAATTGACTGGTTTCCTTATATGTACTGTAACTCAGAAAAATCGTTGAAATTGTTGCACATTGCATTTATACTTTTCTGAATGACAAGAACAAGTTGCATGCTGGACGAAAATAGTGTGATCATGATTTAATGAGTGCCAAAGCCGACAAGAGGAAAGGTGATGTTAACACAGACATAAGCGACAACTATCGAGAAAATACAGAAAAGATCACTAGGTCCAGAGGCGGAAATAGACCTTTCAGATATAAAAGGAAAGGAGGTATGAGGTATTAAAAGGTAGAAGAACGGCCAAGCGCTGGGTGTTAGAAATAAATTATTTTACCCCGGTGGAAACTTTGGACACCTGACAGAAAGGGTGTGAGGGACCATGAGCCAAAGACAGAAAGGCAGGCTTAGTATGATGAGACACACACCACCCCCCCCCCCCCCCCCGGCCCAAACACACACCCTGTGCCATAGCTACATACCTAGGAAGGACACACAGACTTTGCAGAAGGTGTTGAATTGGAACTTGTTGGCAGCTTCAAGCAGTGTCCTGGCGTTAGCGGAGTCTATGACCAGAGAACCTGTGTAGACAAACTCCAGCAGCAGCTCCAACACATCAGCTCCAATGTCACTCATCCGCAGCTCTAGCATCTCCCCGCTCCTCGTCTCCCCTGACGACCTGACCAACCAACCACGGTAGAGACAGGAGTTAGACATCGAAGAGATGCGCACACACCTAGGACTAGGGCTACACACACACACTCGTGCGCACACACACACACACACACGCAACCTGCATCAATAGAATAGGGAAAAATAACAGAATCAATACAACACGATAGAATACAGTAGAAATGGGGAATGTAGAGATTCTGTTTGGTCTTGTTTTTACAGTAAACCACTAGGGTTTGTAACAGTACACAGTTAGGTTTGTGCTCCATCTGAAACAAAAGCACAAGTGATTGGTGTCTTTATCAAGGCAAATTAATATCCAAAAGGCATGCTTTGACATGTGTTCAGGTATGCATAGATATTAAGGAGATGCATACAGAATAGTGGGAGACAGAAGACAGAGGGGTAGAAGCTGATAAAACCACACTGAGAAGATCCCTAGGTATGTTAGAACAGTGTTGAAACAGACTGCTAACGGAAGATCTTAAGCTATGTTAGCTGTGGTATGTTTGAAAGCTAGCCAACTGTTGCGCCCAATACTACTATTCTGTATTGCTATCCTGTGTGTTGTATATTAGAACTAGATGCTGAGGTGCAGGGTGGCTTGTATGGGCATTGCAACAGAATGGGATATCTGTGATTAGTTGAAGTTCTGGAACTTTCCGGGGGTTTAAAGAAGCGTTAAGTAACGCATCACCACCCACATTTAATGTCCCATGTGCACAACAATCTAGTCACGGGTAAAATAAACAGATCCAATGCCCCAAAATAAAGTGAGATACTGTGTCCCTCCCCCAAGAGCTGTGGACAAACAATATGACAACTACCAAGGATTGAGATGGATGGGGTGTGTTCTCCTGCTGGTCACACTGCATAATGCTCTGTGTCTGTTTCAAGTGTTAATATCTCCTACTGGGTTGGTGAGAGACTCAAAGAGAAGCCTTTACAGAGCATACACACAGTCATAGTGGTTGATGCGAGATGCAGACAGACGGACGGACACACAGACAGACATATGGGAAGAATGGTTAGAGTGAAGAGGGAGAGAGCGAGGGTGGAAGAGTGTTGGTTCTTCCACAGGGACCAGCAGCCATCCTTCAGAGGGGGTTTGAGGGGGGAGGGGGTGTCCATGTTCCATGACTGTTCCTGGGTCTTTTAAATAAGAGATTCCTCTCCCCCCCCATCACCACCACACCTAAACCCAAAGCCTCTGCCCCCAGCTCGCTGCCACATTCACCAGTATCCTGTATATGAACGTAGTAGACATTAGTGGTCATTGAGCCATCTTAGGAGGTGAGAGAAGGGGAGAAGGACAACGCAAAAAAATAAGACCGTGGGGATCGGTCTCTGCATGGGCGGACATAGTGAGGCTGGAAAGACCAAGACATTTATATATCAAAACATTATTTTTTCTCCTGCAAAGCAAAACAACATATTGTTATGTTATTACTTTCCCACCCTACGCTGCGGCAGTATTAAAACTGGAAAAAAGGGGGAGATCGGGGGTGCAGTCCAGGGTTAAGCAACGAAGGGTAAGAAAAGGGAAATAAAAAGACAAATTAAAGAAAACAGCATGCTCATCAACCATGTCAATGGGAATCGGATCAAGTGGCAATTTGTTTTGTCTGACTTTTTTTGTTATAGAATGCGCTTTCTGCTTCTCTCAAAGTGGTGGTTGTTTATACTGCTGCATCTGACTGCAGACTTGACTTTTTTATGTAAACGTGGGAGAGGGAAGTAAAAAAAGAGCGATAAGGAGAAATTGAGAGAGGAATTGGTTTACGAAAAATGCACCAATATGTTTTCTGTGGAGAGTCATCAATTTAGCATAGACTGTCAGAAAGGGGAAGAGAAAGAGGGGATGTCATAAATGGATTTCTAATGTGTCCTGTTAAAGTACTATTTTACAGGGACCGCATTTACCATGTTCTCTAAAATGACATTTCAGCTGGACAAATGATTCCCGCAGACATTTTACTCTGTGTGCTCAGAGGAATCCAAGCTCATCTAAAATATTAGAAAACAAAAATTTTACTTGTTTGTCTATTCTATCATCAAGAAAAACGAATCAAACATGGATTCAACGTAGATAAGAGTGCCTGCTCGCTTGACAATGTTATTGGTTCAGCTTGTTTGTTTGTATTGGAGACTTCAAGCCACACAAGGAGACCCAGTAGTTACACTGGTATTATAATGGCGCATTTCCACTGAGGATTTACCCCAGTGTTTTAGTCAAAAGGCTCAGACTTTTCTGTTTCCATCTACGCGGGTCAACACCCGTCTCACTGGGACATGGCTCCGGTGGACCTGCTCTGACTTGAAGCCAAGGCCATGGGTACTTTTCGGCCTGCATAACGGCGGCATACTGAACTTTAAGACACTCAACAGTCTTGAATGATGCAGAGGTTGTTTATTCTGCTCACAAGTCTTCAGTGCCACAGTCCTGATGAAAACACTGGAGCTGGTGCGGGGGTAAGTCTCAGAGGAAAAGCACTAACATAGAGTGTCACAGATAGTAGTCGGTGGGCTCTGAGGTTCAGAATCATATCCTGAGCTGGGGACACTGCTATTTTTGGTCTTAAAAGCAAAACATTGAGGGAGTAAGCTGGTTAGAATGAAGTCATTCTGCTTTTAAACTGGTTGAAATGACATTGTTTCAACGCATTTCGGTTTTTCCTGCTGGTAGACTAATGCATACTGTCTATCTGACACAGGACAGTAGTAGGGGAACAGTAAAAGCTCACTAGAATCTCAGCTGGAGGATTCTACCACCCAGAGAGCGTGTTGACAAAGACTAGCAGTTTCAGTTCCACTCTCTCTTCTTAAAGTGGTAGACTCTGGCCTGGGTGAGTCGGAAGCATATGAAAACAGAAGAGAAAAAGGGAAACAAATGGAACTCTGGTGTGTCAGAGTGTGTGTGCTTTTACATTAGGCCCTGCCACCGAGCTGCACCAGTTGCATTGTGCCCGCAGTTTAAGGGTGTACAGAGCATACTTATTGAAACTTCAGGAGGGGGAAAATTGAATTACTGGGGGTCTTTCTGGGCTGAACAGCAGCAGCCTATAATGCAGTGAAATTCAAAGTTTTTCAGCAGGGACCCCATTTTTTCCACTCAAATTTCTTAGGATCCCATTTTTCCCAAGATTTATTTGAGGGAGCATGCAATTGGCATACTGACTGCAGAATTTCCACCAGAGCGGTTTTCAGATAATTGAATGTTAATTTCTCTACCATAAGCCGCTTCCAATGTTTTATAGAATTTGGCGGTACTTCAAATTAATGAGATTGCGGGTATCAGCAGTTAAACTGGATGGCCATTTTTAACATCTGAAGTTTAATCATTTGGTGATAATCATTCATTGCTACTCATCTAAATTCACTGATCCTGTCAGGGAACTGATTATAAATTAGCTTTTTATAACATGAAATATCAAAACCATTCTAAATATTATGAATCTATATTTATTTATTTTTAACTTAAAAGGAAATAGCTCAGGTATGATATAGAAAACAGATTTCTCACTCACATACTGTTGATTAAATGATTAGACTAAATTACATATATATTTTTAAACCATTTTCTAAAGCCATGGTGCTATATTGCTTTTCAATTTACTAATCTACTGCTTAACAGTAAACAACCTAATAAATGAAAATGACTTTCGTGCATGTAAACAAGAATTTGCATCATTACTTTTCCACTTCTGAGACTAATTTCTTGTCTGTGTGTTTAAGGTCAGCGTAAATAAGCAGCGACATGCACTCTCACTCGCTCACCCTCTGATATTCCATCTACTCTGAATAATGGCTGGCTGCCTGGAGAACACCCAAGTGTTATAGGCCTGCACCCCTCTCTCTCACACACACAGTGGCAGTTATGAGACACTGAGAGAGTTACGACACCTCAGAGGTCCAGGGTTCAAACAGCACGTCTCAACCCCTCAGAGGTCCAGGGTTAAAACAGCACGTCTCAACCCCTCAGAGGTCCAGGGTTCAAACAGCACGTCTCAACCCCTCAGACGGCCAGGGTTCAAACAGCACGTCTCAACCCCTCAGACGGCCAGGGTTCAAACAGCACGTCTCAACCCCTCAGAAGTCCAGGGTTCAAACAGCACGTCTCAACCCCTCAGAAGTCCAGGGTACAAACAGAATCTTAAACACGGCAATAAAACCGTGAGGTGTCACTTGCCTTATAAAGTCAACGGAAGTTACTAAACATGCCATGATAAATTATTTTAACTTTGTCAAAAAGGTTGACAACCTATACGGTTAATACTTAGACGATTGTGCAACTTAAACTATCATTAATTAGTATAACATATACATGTAATATATTCCACTAACTGTACGGTTAAATTAGAAAATTCTATGTTTGATTTAATCTAGATGAGAAAGGCCTGCGTTGATGACAAATTATGGTCCTTTTTACAATGAATTATCCACTTAATGAGAATTTGCTTTGTCAGGCAGCCACATTTAACCAGTACAATATCAGAGTGTAGCCAGGCAGGCAGGCAGGCAGATGAACGTAACCTGATGTGTCTTTCTGGGGACCCTGTGAGGTTGGGAACGGGCTGCTGTTCATTATTCTCAGTACACATCCCCATTGAGCAGGAACAAGTGTGTGTGTGTGTGTGTGTGTGTGTGTGTGTGTGTGTGTGTGTGTGTGTGTGTGTGTGTGTGTGTGTGTGTGTGTTGTGCATGCTGGTGTGATTGACACACAAAGCATCTCCTGGCTGGCTCACGAGATGGATGGCTCACCTCTATCTGATAAGCAGCGTTGCGCCCTCTGATGATCTCACAGGAGACAGCGTGGCTGCAGGGCAACTAGCAGGCAGCTGCCCTCAGACTTTAAACTAGAGATTCCTATTGTTATGTACAGTCTCTCTCACTAGTTTCCATCTGTTCAGTCAGTCTTTCTTTTCTGTCTGTCTGTGAGCAGTGCACAGGAAAACAAACATGTCAAGGAGACGAGAAAACATTGATTCCGGGGCTCTGTCTGAATCAAGTCGACAAGCACCTGCAAGGATCTGAAGACAGGGTGAGGACATTAAGAGAGGGCCTTGCCTCACTCAGCATGAAGAAAACAAACACACCACTACTCTCTCACACACACACACACAACAACCAAGAAACACATACCAGCACCATATAGAACCAAAACAACCCAGAGACATGTGAGGGATAGAGTAATGAAGAAATACTTTGATCCACTTCAAATTAATACATTAACAGGGAATGGTGTTAACCTGTGAAAGTAATGGTTGAGTAAAGCATAGCGGTGAGAGATGTGTGTGCTTTGTCCTTCACTTGCAACTCTGAAGCTTCCCCATCACTTCAATGGACTAACGGTAAACTCCCAGCCATTTGCACATAAAAGGACGTTGTCTTGAAACGCCGCAGACAGAAATAAGGTAACTTAGAGATAAAACCCCTCCCGACTATACCACATATAACACACTGTTGCTTTGCTATAATTTTTGTAGATGTGGGTTTTTTTTAGATGTGTTAAAGCCCCCCCCCAGTCATGGAACGTTTTCTCTGCTCATCAAACTGTAAATATGGTTAATTGTCTCTATGGGGAGGAAAATGTAAAGCCTTAAGATGGGGTAACCTTTTCCAACAAATGGTTTTAGTGATACATTCATTTGGAGTGGGAGAAGGAGTGGTTGGCTGCTGGCCCTGTGATAGGAACCAAAGTCTTCACACACCTGCAACAGAGAAAGGGGGAGGGGAAAAAAGCAACACATATGCGCCCTACAAAAAGAACAGAATGGATCAACAGCTGGTGGGGGAAGGGAAGGCAAACCTTTTCACCAGGTCCTTGAAATAAAGGCTGCAGGAAGCTAGAACATTTTGGTGGACTTCAAACTCTTTGCCTTCAACAATTATTTTCAGGTCTGTAAACTCTTTCGCTCTGCGCTGTTGGTTCAACTCCTTCAACATCTCTGTAGAACAAAGAAGAAACAAGACAATGCCATGTTCTGATTTAGAAAAAGAATTCTCAATATTTTATACAAATATGATCATAGAAAGATATCATGACAACAAAATATTAAATAGAGACAATAGAAATGGGCAGATTATAAAACATTATGGCCACAGCTTTCATTATATTGCAGAGAAGAGAAAATACATTTTCATAGTAAACAATTCAGTATTATAGGCAGGGAATGTGTGCCTATGTATAATAAAAATAAGCAAGCTCTGCAATTCTACAGTTGTGTACTGAGGAGTTAGTGATTTTAAGCAGAACAGTCTAGAAGGTATTAGAATATACATAGCTCATGCAGCTGATAAAGGTCGGGATTAATATGAAAGACAAAACACTTGACTACTGTTGGATTTTGTAAATTCACTTACTCTATGAATTCAACTAAAGAAACAACCAACTAAAAGAGATGTGCTTTGAGAACGAGACACTTGAATTAATAATGCATTATTCACCATGAGTCATTTTACCAGCAGCATCCTACCCTGGGTACAAGTTAACCCATTGAACCGTGCTGAACTAAACACTGTCCAAGCCAGAAAAAAAAAAAAAAAACTACACACTTGTCTCATAAATATCACTGGGCAACACGAGAACATGGTTTAGTCAATGGAAGGACTAGGCCTGCTGTAGAGAGAGAGTCAGAGCTTGTTTCTTTATTGTTTTAATGAGCCACCATGAGGAGCTACTGAGTGTACCAGACACAACGGCCACTTTGGCCTTAAGGCATGTTTTTTTTTTTTTTTTTGTGGGGCATTACAGCCACACTGACCAACATCTAATATGTCACAGTGTACAGAGGGCAATCTACACTACTGTAATATGTATTCAGCAGGAAACCATCAACAGTACTGTTCAGTGTGGCTGCAATGCCCCCTAAAAAAATATAAAAAAACATGCCTTAAGGCCAAAGTGGCCGTTGTGCCTTTGGGCTGAATATAATAATAATAATGTCCTTCTCCCGGCTGCCAATCGCCCTGCTCCGAAGCACCTCTCACTCAGACGGCTCTCTCAATTCGTATTAGCCAATGTCAATCACGTGATCAGATTATTCTCACAGGCATCGCAGCTCCAAAGTAGGCTACTAGTGAACACACATCGGGGATGCAACAGCGCGTGAGTGCATATCTACTATCCCCCATAACACAAAAGTTGACATATTCTATTGGTCAGCTTGTCATTCTGTGCGAAAAAGAAATATGACACTGACACGATAGATCCAAAATTAATACAACCACTGCACGTAAAAGGTTGATGCAGTAGATCAGAATGTTTCACTTAAAATGTTGATAAATTATTAGGCTATTTCTTCACATTATAAGAGCAGCAGTGCGACACTGCAGTAGGATATCAGCACAAATGTTGCAATATGCAATTTGGGGAAAACACTGTTCTACAAAGCACACCACAAAAATATCCTTTGGAAATGAAGAAAGAGGGAATATCTAAAGATGCAACAACTTGCATGGGAAGTTAATATGACTAGGATTGCTGCTGGACAACGAAAAAAAGTTGAGAACATGAGAAAAATGACTTGAATGGCATATGAGGAAATGTTATAATAATCCCCCCAACATTCCAATGGATGGAATACAGTAAGATATGCCTCATAAAAAGACAAAAACATCCTGGCTCTCAACAATTATGTTTATGGTTAAATAGTTTTCAAATGTTGACAGCCCCCGCACAGAATGCAAGGTGGGTGATGTTGAGGCGCACAACGGGCACTGGCCTCTCTCTCCTATTGGAACAAACAGTTCCTCGAGCATGACAGCATCAAGCCTTTTGACAAATATAATTGAAATGAATATTAGTCTAACATGACTGGTGTTTAGCCTATATGTGTAAGTAAAAGTATCAAAGTTTGGCAACATTTTCAGGCGCATCAGTCTGGACATGAGACTAGCCAATATGTACTTGACATGTAGTAAAATTATGTACATTTAAAAATACATGTTTTATTTTTAACAGAATACCTCGTGTTTAGTTAATGGCCTTGGTGCCCTGGCAGACTGGGCACCTCTTGAAGGCCAAATGGCCGTGCGCCTAAAATCACAAAATTTCAGGCCTGCTGTAGCATAAGTGTACATGCGGGACCCTGGTCAGTCCAACTGTTACTGGCTAAAGACAAGTCTGGCTGGCCTTCATGTCACATCTGAGATGGACATACCCTGTGAGTAGGTGAAAATTAACCCCAACAACTGATACTGGGTCAGATATTTGTTTATCATTGTAAAGGTTAAGTTGTTCTTGTAAAAAAACGTTATTAGCGGTTAGGGTAATCTGATCCTAGATATGAGTTTAACTTCTTGGTGACAGGGGACAGTATTTTCACGTCCGGATGAAATGCATGCCCAAATTCAGCTGCCTGCTACTCATCCCCAGAAGATAAGATATGCATATTATTAGTAGATTTGGATAGAAAACACATGTTTCTAGAACTGTTTGAATCATTTCTGAGTATAACAGAACTTATTTAGCAGGCGAAACCCCGAGGACAAACCACTCAGATTTATTTTTTTGTTTGAGGTCACTCTTTTCAATGGGTTTTCATTGGGAATCCAGATTTTTAAGGGACCTTCTTGCAGTTTCTATGGCTTCCACTGGATGTCACCAGTCTTTAGAAATTGGTTGAGGTTATTCCTTTGTGTAATGAAGAAACACGGCCATCTTGAACGAGGGTCACTTGAAGTGCACTGTTTGATAGAGGCGCGTGACCAGAAAGCATGCTTCAGTTTGTTTTCCTTCTGTATTTAACACAGATCATCCCGTCTTCAATTTTATCGATTATTTACGTTTCAAAACACCTAAAGTTGTATTACAAAAGTAGTTTGAAATGTTTTGGCAAAGTTTACAGGTAACTTTTGAGATATTTTGTAGTCATGTAGCGCAAGTTGGAGCCAGTGTTTTTCTGGATCAAACGCGCCAAATAAATGGACATTTTGGATATATAATGACAGAATTAATTTAACAATAGAACCATTTGTGATGTTTATGGGACATATCGGAGTGCCAATAGGTAAGGTAAGGCATGAATTATATTTTTATTTCTGCATTTTGTGTCGCGCCTGCAGGGTTGAAATATGGTTTCTCTTTGTTTACGGAGGTGCTATCTTCAGGTAATAGCTTTGTTTGCTTTCGCCGAAAAGCCTTTTTGAAATCTGACACATTTGCTGGATTCACAACAAGTGTAGCTTTAATTTGCTATCTTGCATGTGTGATTTAATGAAAGTTTGATTTTTATAGTAATTTATTTGAATTTGGCGCTCTGCATTTTCCCTGGCTTTTGGCCAGGTGGGGCGCAAGAGTCCCACATATCCCAGAGATATTAAGGGAAACTTCTACATCAAGTCACAAACTTCAGTTGACCGTATAAAGCTTTCAACAGAGCATTTCATACTTCTCCAAATCTCTCCAAATCTCTGCAAGGCTCCGGCAATGTCTCCTCTTCTTGCTACACTCAAATTCACAAAGTGGAATCGGCAAAGCTGTCTGTTGTAATGGACCATCACGGCTCCGCAGACATGTACTGTGAATTAAACTGAACTCTGCACTGACACACCCACCCAGCCACATGATCACAGTCTAGTCATTGACTAGTGAGCTGCTACTGTACCATCCACACTCATCATTTGTCTCAAACAGGGGAGGTGTGTGTGCACGCTTGTCTAATTGCATGCGTGCGCGTGCATGATGTCTACTGGTTTATGCGCAACTTATCAGATGAGCGATTGGATCCACTGTGACAGAGTAAAGCAGTTTAGTTTGTGTTATCATAGAACACTCAGTCAGTCTACCTACCGTACGCGCACCTCGGACTCAAACACCCAGGATTCAATTAACCTACTCTGACATTAGCCCCAATGTTTGGCTGGAAATACTCCATCATTTAGCTTTTTCTTTCTCAACTGACACTAGCAGCTCACTGGCAATTTAATTCAGCAGACTAAATTATACAGTATTAAGCCATGTGACAAATAACTGCAATTCAAGACGGAGCCGTTCGGTGGCTGCATGTGGAAAACCCTCTAAGCAGAGGATCCAGATGTATCACAGCAAGGAATTAAGTGGCTGAAATGGCCTGTTCCTGACCATTAACCACACTGAATGCAATGCTAGAATTGGAAGAAATGCATGAATAAATAGGCAATTCTTGTGGCATAAAGACAGCCTTGGCATCATTAGGGCGAACAACTAAATCAAATCAACTCTACATTACCCTCAGCCTCCTGTAATGAGTAGAGAGCGAGAGGAGTTGTAGTTGTCAACTTCCAAGGCCCCCTATAAACAGATTGCAAATAGAGTCAAACAGCCACTTGTGATAATATTGCCTCCTGTTGTAAAGTAACGCATACACGTACAATTCTCTCCAAAAAATTAACATCCTTCAACATTCTCCGGCCCTGGCCTTGTCTACACGGCGCTCCAGTGCTGCTTGGCGCAGTTGGACAGCCATCTGATTACTGTGCAGCCTGCGCGGAATGGCACAGGCACTGTGAATACATGTAATTGGAGTTTGCATTGTGTGTCCCCAGCGACCAACATGGCTCTCACCTTTAATCTAGCACAGCGCACTGCATCCATTTACCCCACCACTCGGACTCAGTCGAAAGGAAGGAGAGAAAACGAATGAGAAAGAGATCCATGTTTGTCAGCAAACAACAGGTTTTGCAGGACTGACACCTGAATGACTGATGGAAAAGCTAATTATGGTGCATTTGTGTGGGTCGACCGTCGCCCCGTGGGCCCCTAGAACAACCCATTATATCTGGGAGCGTGAAATAGCACACCGCGTCTCCTTTATCCTCTCTGTCGACAGGGAGCGTGGAGGAGGAGAGATTCAATATGACCATGGAGCTCCATAAAGACCACCATACCATTTCACAACACTAGTGGAGAATGGGATGGGGAAGGTACTGTTGATGCTGATGGGTTCTGCTGTTACCCACATTAGTATATGCACATCTAACCGTTTCTTACTACAAATACGCAGACACCGAATACAATGTTGAAAAGGAAGGAGAACACTTGTGCACTATAACACTAGTAGCAGAGGATTGTTAAGGGTACTGGTACTACTGTTGAATTACAGTGAACAATGTAAAGGGTGGCTGCCGTTTTGCAAGCTCCAACCCAACTTTGCTATTTTATGATAATTGTTTATTTTTACCTTTTTATTTTGCGTGTTTTTTTGTTCTACCTTGTTATTGTTAGTATTATTGTTATTGATTACTGCATTGTTGGGTTTAGAACTTGCAAGAAAGGCATTTCACTCTACTAGCTCACATGACATTAAAACAACTTGAAGGGACAGCATCCACTCTATAGATTAGGGATGGGCCCACAAAAAAACAATGACTCATCATTAAAGGCCGCAGTTGGTCACGGGTCTGCGTACCCACATCCATCCAGTTTTAAGTCAAGTTTGCTGCAATTCGCCACATTTTGCCATGGAGTGGAGAGAATATTTGGCAGCTAATTTCATGCAATTCTACTAATTTTGCCATGCGGCGGGGAGGAAAACTACAGAAAATGTCCTGCAATTTTTAACATTTTGCCAATGTGTGTAGAGAAATGTTTGCAGTTTTTAATATGATATTTACGTGAGACTGATTAACATAATCAATGGAGGACCCCTGGCCAGTAATGCGACCATGATAAAAAGTTTAGATAGATTGCTAAATTAGTTTAGCGGGCAGTCTAAAAAAAAAAGAATTTAACTGACATGGGCTAATTGACTGACTATCAGACTGACATAACAGATAAAATGCTGATACACAACCAAATTTTAAAATAATAATACACTATTTTAACTCGTAACAGTAAGTTGAGACTCCGACTGACTTTCCCCACAAAAAAACATTTATCCAGGGGCCTTCAGTTATCCATCTCTGCATGAGTTTGACCAGTGGGTGTTTATGAGCCTTGTGGAACACTGAAACATCCCTTATTATAACTGAGAGCTACATGAGAACATGGAAATAGTGTCCCAGTTAAACTGCCTACCCTAGTAACCCAACCATAACATTGCCCCATGGTCAAATCAGCCAATGGTATGCACCCACACCCTTCACAGTAGCCAATCAGAGCGCTCCATTTTGTGTACTGTAGAAAGCTGTAGACAAAGGCATCATTATACATCGTTCTGTGATTGGCTACTGGGAAGAGATGGCAGAGCATGCCATTGGCTGCCAAAACTTGGAGCCATTTTATGGTTGTATCTTTTGGTCGTATGGGTCTCTGAAAGACTACCATTTGTACATTCGATATCTGGAGTGAAAAAATGTCTGTCACAGTTTGTAATGCACAAATTAAACGGAACTCACAATAACTAATCCATTGGGGAACCGCAACAAAAAAAACGCTATGAGTCAATCAAATGTACAGTAGGGGTGACCAGGCCACTGAAATTGTTACGGTTCAACTGAAGCCGTACCCCGTCCACCAATGATGTGAAGCAGCAGCACCCACCTGGGTGGCACAGCAGCCATTTTGTTCCAGAATGCTCACCACACATCGGCTATTATGACCAAAGCCAAACCTTCCCGTAATACTGGTATCTCCTTTGGTTCCAAAATTAAATCTAAAAGGTTAAGGGGAAAATATATTTGTAAAAATATAAAATGTTACAAAAAATATATATGGGGGATTGGAAATTATGCAGACAATGACATTGATAGAAGCCACAATCTGCAATATTAAAGATGACATACCCTAAAAAAACAAGTTTATTGAACCTTAGGTTTAGGTTTCAGTTAGCTAGAACACTAAAGTCTGCTCCATGACATGCATCCCAGTCTCTAATTAATGTATGAACAATAGTCACTCCTCACATAACAATTAGCAATTGTATGCATCTAGGAAGTAATTACGTGACCAAAACAACAACGAAATAGCCCTTCCTGGAATAAAATAAATACACAAGACAAGTCCATTTCTGAATTTCCCAGGCTTTAAAGTTCTTGATGCCCATGAGATGATCTAAACACTGCAACAAAGTACATCTAAAAAAATCCTTATGTACTGTACACGTGGTAAGTTACGAGCAGGTTGTTTTAATGAAAATATTATACTTTAGCATATCACAAGAGCATATTTTATATCACCTATCTTGCTCCATCTATTTTTCACCATGTGTTACGTAATTTAAATAGAGAATGCATTTTTTACAGTCTATAGTATGTATTTTTTTTTATATATATTTCAGAATCCTTCATCTTCTGTTGAATGCAGTCCAAAAACTAAGCTATTAAACACTGCCAATATCCCTGGAGCAACATGATATTATTTTAAGTAACAAGTCAAGTAACCTAATGCATTCAAGTGTTGCTCTAGTAATATTGACATAAGTTGTCTGACCTTTTGGTTCCCGACTTCACACTATTTACAATCAATCCATCCACCACTCTTCGGGTAATTAGGCTGAAGTAACTGGTGTAGCTAATCAATAACTCAACATTTAACTCAATACTGACCCCAGTGCTAGGCTCTTTTTTAACTACTGTAGTCTATTGAATGCTGTTCTATCTGAAGAGACCATGGCTCACTCAGCATCTCCGTCTTGACTATGGACAGTGGTTATAAATGTTATTGGCTGGACTTGCATCCATTTAGTTGTAAAACATGACACTAGTTTCCTTTTAGTTTAGGAGAGCATGGATTATTTTTAAGTATGAATTAGATTCAAAATAAGTTACTGCTAAATTAACTTCAGCTCTGCTGTTAGTTTACTGTTAATGGAGCTCTTTTTGTCGCATTCTATATTCAAAAAAAAAAAAGTATTCACAACTATTTTCTCCCCTACAAAAAAAAAAATAGTTTTAGCCAGAATTTAAAAGACATTTTTATCAATCCAATAGATTCTTTAAGTATAGAGACTAATGGAACAAGATACAATACATCACAAATAAATATAACGGACAATATATAAAGGAAATTTTAATTATGTATTTAATTTCAATTGTATTAATTTTACTCTACAAAGGGCATAAATGTGCACCTTTGTGTAAGGAAAGATAATTTGCTATACTAAAGTTTTTTTCTGCAGACAAATAGATTTAAAAAATGTGCCAAATTTGAATAAAGGATGAAATAATAAATAGGGCAATAATTGAATGATAGCGACACTGTTTAATTGTGAAATGTATACATAGTTTAAAGTAAAAACAAGTCTGAAAAATAATTACAAGAAATACTCAAATACATGGATTTTAAATCAGTAATGAGTGAAGGTCTATAACTTGGCGAAGGAGGCTGGGTCCTACCAGCCTGATTAAAGCTAATTCTCTCTCATCCTCAGGCCTCCATTTTTATTCAGTTCTACCAGTGAAGGTGCTTCCTTTCCAAAGACCAATTAGCAAAAATCTAGCAACTTCATTTACTTGGGACTCTGTTGGCTGACATGTTATTCAAATAAATAACGTGCATTATCAACATTTATTAACTGGGACAAAAACAGTATTATAATGAATAAAGACCTATTTTATTAAATATCAACAATAATAATACAATAATAAGTATTTAAAATTATGTGAATTTAGCCGTTCTGCCAAGTCTCGGTCAAATTAAGACTCTGGAGGTCAAATTACCGACATCAACACTTCAGCCAATTGAGAGGAAAAAACAAAAACAAATACAATATACATATAAAAGTATGTGGACACAACTTAGTGGAATCAGTGGATTCAGCTATTTCAGCCACACCCGCTGCTGACTGGTGTATAAAATTGAGTACACAGCCATGCAATTTCCATAGACAAACATTGGCAGTAGAATAGCCTGTACTGAAAAGCTCAGTGACTTTCAACGTGGCCCTGTCCTAGAATGACACCTTTCCAAAAAGTCAGCTCGTCAAATTTCTGCCCTGCTAGGACTGCCCCGGTCAACTGTAAGTGCTGTTATTGTGAAGTGGAGAAGTCTAGAAACAACAATGGCTCAGCTGCGAAATGGTAGGCCATACAAGCTCACTGAGCGAGAACGCCTAGTGCTGAAGCACGTAAAAATTGTCTGTCCTCGGTTGCAACACTCACTACCAAGTTCCAAACTGCCTCTAGAAGCAACGTCATCGGGAGCGTCATGAAATGGGTTCCATGGCAGAGCAGCAGCACACAAGCCTAAGATCACCATCCGCAATGCCAGGCGACGAGCTAAAGTGGTGTAAAGCTCACCTCCATTGGACTCCGGAGCAGTGGAAACGCATTCTCTGGAGTGATGAATTACGCTTCACCATCTGGCAGTCCGACTGATGATTCTGGGTTTGGCGGATGCCAGGAGAACACTACCTGCCCCAATGCAGTGCCAACTGTAAAGTTTGGTGGAGTAGGATTAATGGTCTGGAGTCGTTTTTTGAGGTCCATACAGAAATGGTTTATGAGATCGGTGAGATCGGTGTGGAAGAACTTGATTCGCCTGCACAGAGCCCTGACCCCATTGGGATGAATTGGAACGGCGACTGCGAGCCAGGCTTAAATCGCCCAAAATCGTGGCTGAATGGAAGCAAGTCCCCACCACAGCAATGTGCCAGCATCTAGTGGAACACCTTCCCAGGAGAGTGGAGGCTATTATAGCAGCAAGGGGGCAGTGGGAGGAGCAGGTGTCCCCAAACTTTTGGTCATGTAGTTGTTGTTTTTTAACTGACAGTAAGAGAGAGAGCCCAGCAAAAGACTTGGTCAATGTGTCTCTTTTCTGGCACAAAGCCCTGTGAGAAATGCATCAATCAACAGGCAAGCAGCAGGTCGCCGAGTGGTTAGAGCATTGAGCCAGTAGTAACCAACATGTAGTGGCTTCCTTTCGTCTTTACCATGGCCCACGCCTGAAGCGGGGTTGTTTGATACGCATACTGTCCACACTCAAGGTTTCCAAACGGCCAAACATTCAATGACATCCAGGGATATGGTGCAACAAAAATGTTTATTCTTCCTATATCTAGCAAATAAATGATTATCCAATCAACTTAAAGCATAGAATACTTGATATGGAAAATACATATTATGACCTGTCTGTATGTCTGTATGGTCAAAAAACTATACCGCTCCCGCATCTAGCAAGGACTCCCTCTCCCGAAGGCCCAACTTCCTGCCTTTATCCTAACACACTTACCACAATACAATGAATAGGCAGGGGGGGGGGCAAAAACTGAGTTAAACTCACAACAAATGAATATATCTCAATCAGGTAAATATAAATCATAAAGGTACGTACCTAATATTTCATTATGTACATTAATATTTAATATATTTACACAAATGTACATGGATCTCCGCATGTTCAGTCTTTTATACAAATATGTCCAAATCGGCTCTAGCAAACAGGTTGCTGGATCGAATCCCCAAGCTGACAAGGTAAAAATCTGTCGTTCTGTCCCTGAGCACGGCAGTTAACCCACTGTTCCCTGGGCGCCGAAGACGTGGATGTCGATTAAGGCAGCCACTGACTAGGCAGCCACTGTACAACTGACTAGGTATCCCCCTTTCCTTTTCCCTTTCCCAATCTGCAATACGTTCTCAAAGAAGAAGTCTCAGCAGGGGAGGGAGAGGTCACTAACACACAAAGACCTTTTACAACGCACAAAGCTTTCCAAATCTGGGCGTCTTGACTGGCAGTTGAACATGACAACCCACGCCATCACCTTGTGCCAGTAGTGGAGCAAGCCATTAGGTATTAAAACCGAGAGGGGTTCTGAAGACAGGCCAACAATAAGTGTTCAGACAGCTACTGTAAACTACACTGTACATGCCAGCGTTTCTAGGTGTGACACACCATGTCCAATCGACTGCTATGAAGCTGAATAAACATGGTTCTTCATTCATACAGGCAAGATCAATCAGCCTTGGTAGAAAGGGGAGTCCAAAAGACAGACAGCTGCACCCCAAGGCCATCAAAAAGCAGCCCTGATGGAAGTGACACTAAACCACCACCCTGGGAAAAATCTAGCCTACCTTGCCATGTAAAGAGGGCGGAACAACTGTAGTAGCTTAACAGCCTGCCCATCTCAGAAACTGCCTTAGACTGTTGATCTATAGCTGCACAACTAGGTAGGTCTACCCGTATGCAAAAAACAGCCTTTGAAGGAAAAAAAAGAGTCTCGGCCTATTTATATACTAACTTTAACCAAAAAGCACCCAGGTGTTCATTTCAGCTGGTGAATGAATGCTAATAGTTATTCACTCATTCTAGCACATGTCCACATGCATTTATGCTTACCCAAAACACAAATTAACGCCTAAGACAAATTCAAGTTAACATCAAGGTAGCGAGCATAGTCACTGAGTGCTTATTATTACTAGTACAAAACAGATCTTAAGATTTCATAGATTAATTTCACTCTAGACAGTCAGTTGATTGCTACCCAGTCAAGGTGAATAACACAGTGCTCGGGTGGAAACCCCTAAAACAAATTATGGTTGTGCCGATTGATTTAACTTGTTATTACTAGATATTGCTGCACTGTCAGAACTAGAAGCACAAGGCATTTCGCTACATTGCCAATAACATGTGCAAGCCATGTGTATGCAAACAAAACACTGATTTTCTAGTGGCACGACAGCCTTAGAGAAAAGTCCTGGGTGAGGATGTTTATTAATCTAGCTGCTCAGTGATCCTCAGCAGTTTTGTCTGTCCCTGGACTGATCCCCATCAGCAGTCTTGTCTGTTCCTGGACTGATCCCCATCAGCAGTCTTGTCTGTCCCTGGACTGATCCCCATCAGCAGTCTTGTCTGTCCCTGGACTGATCCCCATCAGCAGTCTTGTCTGTCCCTGGACTGATCCCCATCAGCAGTCTTGTCTGTCCCTGGACTGATCCCCATCAGCAGTCTTGTCTGTCCCTGGACTGATCCCCATCAGCAGTCTTGTCTGTCCCTGGACTGATCCCCATCAGCAGTCTTGTCTGTCCCTGGACTGAGAGGGGGAGAACGAGAGAGCAAGAGAAGGGGGGACCCTGTCCCATGGGAGCCATGAAATGGGACACTATGTGGACCATTGATTTCTTCACCAATATACTGACACACAGATGGAGGGCCCCAAATATAGTATTCAGCACCACATGCCCTATGATCTACTACTATATTCTCCAGACCCCATGGTCTGAAACTCACATGCAGGGAAGGGCACGAAATTGTATACAAGAACACACGTCACTACTCTATCCTGTTGTCTACCCTTGGGGCCCAGGACCAGACATACTGTACACAGAGCAGTAATACAGCAGTCAAACAAAGGAATAGTCTGAACACAGAGCCGTGGGAGCTGTAGGGTGGGCTGGGCGATATGGAATTAATTCAAAGAAATGTTTAAGCTCGATGCTCCATATGCCTGTATCGCACCGAATAATCAAGTCTCACTTTTATGAGCGTTTGTCTTTTTGGTCTCGTCTCCTTCATTTCTTCTGTGCTGCGTGCACTGTGCACCTTCCCACATACCAAGCCCAGCCCACTGACACGCACAACAAAGACGAAAGGAGACTTCTTCCGCTCTGACAAGCAGTTTCACCTCGCTATTTGCATTTGAGGTTTGGTCCAACAGAATTGTTCATATGGACACCAAAAAACACAGACATATTATTTTACTATAATAGAGAACTTAAACTTTCTACTTATACCCTTTTTATGTCTCAACTTCCAACATTTAGAACAGAGCAGACCCTACTAAAAATGAAAGTATCAATGAACACGATGGAAATTGAACACTCAGTTTGTCGGGTGCTGCATTGCAGTACCACGTATTGCTAGCAACATTTGTGCCAGATTTCTAGTCTGTGTTTAATATATGTGCAATGAGCATAAAAGACACATTATCAGGAATTGACAACTCGTTCTCATTCTGAGAAATAAGCATCTTATCCAGGAAGGACATTTGATTTCAACATCTTAAAGTGAACAGGCTGTGTTGGAGATGGACAGCAGGGTGTATTCATTACATTAACTGTTCTGTCATGTTAGGAAGCAAACAGATCCAAGTTGGTAAGACTTAAATGTGAAGACGAGCTGTCTATTCACTAGCACGTGGGATTGTTTATGAGACGTGTTCATTTGGTTATTATTACTAGATGTGCATTGTGTATGGTTCTGGTTAAATTTGTAACAAAAACAGCATTTTCAGATAGACTTGAAAGCCAAATAAGTGATGATTGCTAAACAAGTAGGTTACCCCCTAAGGTCAATGTCCACACGGAAATTGAATTAGCATTTTTTTTAAGTCACCTGAAAATCCATCAGTTTAAGCTCTATTTATTTTCTGTAACACTTCTGCATCTGCGGTGAAAGGTGACAGAGCTCGAGCTGTGTTTAAACCATGAGACATACAGAAAACCACTTCACAAAATTGTCTGTTGTGTCCAAACAGTCGTGTTACAAAATGAATACTCCCCTCTGTGTAAAGGTGAGACTCAAACACGTCGGTTGTTTTGCTCTAGGAATGCCCACAGGCCTCAAGAATCGTCTGATGACTCGTCTTAAGGTCGCCCAGTTCCCGTCAAAGAAAGGTATGGATGTACACTATAAACAAAATTGAGGACACATTCAAATTAGTGGATTCTGCTACTTCAGCCACACCTGTTGCTGGCAGGTGTATAAAATCCCCACGCATAGACAAAACATTGGCAGTAGAATTGTCTTACTGAAGAGCGCAGTGACTTTCAATGTGGCACCGTCATAGGATGCTACCTTTCCAACAAGTCAGTTTGTAAAATTTCTGCCCTGCTAGAGCTGCCCGGGTCAACGGTAAGTGCTGTTCTTCTGAAGAGGAAACGTCTAGGAGCAACAACGGCTCAGCCGCGAAGTGGTAGGCTACACAACCTCACAGAAAGGGACCGCCGAGTGCTGAAGCGTGAAGCACATTAAAATAGTCTATCCTCAGTTGCAACACTTACTACCATGGTCCAAACTGCCTCTGGAAGCAATGTCAGCAGACAAACACTCCTGGGTTATACTACTTAGATAAAATAAAACTATTATTAGTGGGTCTTATGGTTGTGGAAAACTTGGGTATAATTTTACAAGCCCTGAATTCATTAATTATTCCTGATCGTTTGAAATGCAGTGTATTAACCTTAGAAATTGTGCAACAAACCTAAGAGAAAACGTTTATTTTTATTTTTAAATGTAGATATATATTGTGAATTGCCCAGGGGGCAAGGAGGAGGAGGGGTTATGAAGAGGGGGAAAGAGGGGGAGAGCACTATGCAGGGACCCTTCCTTTCCTCTCCCTCACTGGAAACCAAACAATTCAATAAGTGGGAATAGACAGACAAGGATCTGTTATTGTCCACCACTCTGGGGTTGAGTAATTCACATTCAACAAAGTATTGTCATACATGCATACACACTATTAAACCCTAACAATGGCACAATGAAGAATTGCTGGCCAGTGCAGATAACACGTTTGGGGGAGATGTTGAAGTCATTTTCTATATGGTACACACTGCAAACATATTTAAATCAAATTTTATTTGTCATATACACATGGTTAGCAGATGTTAATGCGAGTGTAGCGAAAAGCTTGTGCTTCTAGTTCCGACAATGCAGCAATAACCAACAAGTAATCTAACTAACAATTCCAAAACTACTGTCTTATACACACAAGTGTAAATGGATAAAGAATATGTACATAAAGATATATGAATGAGTGATGGTACAGAACGGCATAGGCAAGATGCAGTAGATGGTATCGAGTACAGTATATACACATGAGATGAGTAATGTAGGGTATGTAAACAAAGTGGCATAGTTTAGTGGCTAGTGATACATGTATTACATAAAGATGTAGTAGATGATAGAGTACAGTAGTGGGGCAAAAAAGTATTTAGTCAGCCACCAATTGTGCAAGTTCTCCCACTTAAAAAGATGAGAGGCCTGTAATTTTCATCATAGGTACACTTCAACTATGACAGACAAAATTAGAAAAACAAAAAAGAAAATCACATTGTAGGATTTTTAATGAATTTATTTGCAAATTATGGTCGAAAATAAGTTTGGCATTAAGTGGCATTGTTTAAAGTGGCTTATGATACATTTTTTACATCAATTTCCATTTTTAAAGTGGCTGGAGTTGAGTCAGTATGTTGGCAGCAGCCACTCAATGTTAGTGGTGGCTGTTTAACAGTCTGATGGCCTTGAGATAGAAGCGGTTTTTCAGTCTCTCGGTTTACATACTGTAGATCCACTGAAGCGATGACAATGCATTACATTTAAAAACACAGCACGTTTAATTGACGTGGTTAGCATGTAGATAAAGGTGTGAAATGTAGATTGAAACTACTGTACACCTTTGTGAATACAGATTAGTAGATTAGACAGATTAAGACTGTCATTTATAACATTGAGTCATGTTTCTTTAATTAGGCCTATTTCGTGAAAATGGCGTTAATCCTTGCGAACGCCAACATTTTCCAACTTACTACCTAGATATACAAACAAGAAATAAGTGTGTAACACCATACCATTTTTCTACAGAATATCATGAGGTACAACAGCAGCATGACTTGGGATTTTATGTCATGGCAAACCTTCTCCACACTGGCATTTTACAAATAAAATATCTATTGTTACCTCATAACCAACCCCTAAGTCAATAACTTAAGAAAATATTTCAAATGGTACCATGCCAGGTTGGAGGTGATTGGAGCATTGTCCATTTGACACAACATTAGCACATTATAGGCCTCAGAAGTAGAACAACCTTGTCGACTGCTGATGAATAATTCATGAAGTCACACACATGCAACCCTTTTTAAAAGACTGATTGATTTATTTACTAGCAAGCACTGAAAATGTGCATTGTATAAAAGAAAGTCCACAGAAAAAAAATAGCTTTTACTGAAATGCCATAGCCTGTAATGCTGTACACCCCCGTGCATCTAGCACCTAGCGGAGAAGCTGCTTCAGAGGAGACGTGAACACTTTAATAGACAGACTAAGTTAGCAAAAACAATCGCTTATAATCATTAGTAAACACTCCCTCTATTAGGTCAAGTTTATCTACATGAATATAAAGTTAACATGTTTTAAATGAACGTGGACCTATTTAAAATGATTTTGAACGTTATTTTATATTTATGATGTCAGTTACACGGTTATTCAATTATAGTCACAGCCCTAGACCACAGCTTAAAGAAAGATTATGGAGATGACAAAACTGCTTCTGAAATGGACTGGCTGTCTGAGAACTTCATGATATTCAACTGGAAATGTGTGTTTTTTCCTCTCAAGGTTGTACGTTACTGCTGTGCCCAATTCAACCCAAGAGCCTTCCTACACCTTTAGTAATGAATATTATGAGTGTAAGTGTAGGTTGCAAGTAGAGCGTAAGGCAGGTTTCCCAAACTGCCGGCCCACAGCTGATTATTTGGCCCCCAAGTTGAGCAACAACAACAAAAATGTTTTGGGTGGCATGAAAGACTAAACACCAGCAAAAAAACACCACTCGATTGTTATTTTGGAAATGTCATAAGAGAGAGAATGAGATTGAATATAAATGTAAGCCAGGTTTGAAATTATCATATTTTAGTCAACTATATGTGCTTTTTGCGGTATTTGGATTTTACAAATTATTTGTAACTATGTTCTGGCCCCCTGACCATCTGCTCAAGAAGAATAATCGGCCCGCGGCTGAATCAAGTTGATTATCCCTGGCCTAAGGCATGAGGAAGAAATGTCTCTGTGGAAATAACACAAGCTCAGTTATAGTTAGCCTACGATCACACAGATAGCACTGTGCCTCAATAATTATCTTCAGTCTAGCACTTATCTAGAACACAATGCCATTATCAACTCTCTCATGGTGACAATCTGAAGTAAAAAAATAAATAAGTGAGAAGTGCAATGACAATCTACTGTATTCTAAATCATTCTAATAATTCAAAGCTCTTCTCGCTGCAGCAATTAAAAGCATGATGCACGGTTTTAGTAGAGAATAATGGAACATTACTGTCATGAGCATACAAAATATCACTCATAAGGGAGACTCACTGTCCATCAGGCTGAACAGTATCAGCTCCCTACAAAGATGCATGATTACAATAAAAGTATATCTTTCTCACAGAAACACTGGAGACAGTCGAATACTTAGAGTGTGCGGAGAGGATGTGATCATGCAGCAAATAGTAATGCAGATTATACACTCATCAATATAATACTTATGTCTTATGCCTCCTTGGAATCCTTAATTGTAAAATTGCAATGTCTGTTTGCAATATTACAACAAATAAGTTACTGCAAACAACAAACAGTTTTTGCCTTGGACACAGTGGTGTAAAGTGTGCAGCATTTTCACTTTTGGATGAATAGCGTGCCCAGAGTGAACTGCCTCCTACTCTGTCCCAGATGCTAATATATGTATATTGTTATTGATATTGGATAGAAAACACTCTGAAGTTTCTAAAACTGTTTGATTGATGTCTGTGAGTATAACAGAACTCATATGGCAGGCAAAAACCTGAGAAAAATCCAACCAGGAAGTGGGACATCTGAGGTTTGTAGTTTTTCAAAGCCTGGCCTACCGAATACACTTTGAAATATGGATGAGGTTGCACTTCCTACGGCTTCCACTAGATGTCAACCGTCTTTTGAACCTTGAATGAGGATTCTACTATAAAGGAGGGGCTCATTAGACCTCTCGAGTCAGTGGTCTGGCAGAGCGCCTTGGTCTCATGACGCACGCCCCGGACAGAGTTACCTCGCATTGCAGTGCTTTTTCTGAAGACAAAGGAATTCTCCGGTTGGAACATTATTGATGCTAAAAACTTCCTAACAATTGATTCCAGACATCGTTTGACATGTTTCAAAGGACTGTAACGGAATTTTTTGAGTTTTTGTCTGGATGAAATGCTCGCGCCTAATGAATATGGATTACTGGGCTGAAAACGCTAACAAGTGGCTATTTGGACATAAATTATGGAACAAATCAGTCATTTGTCATCGAACTAGGATTCCTGGGAGTGCCTTCTGATGAAGATCAAAGGTAAGTGAATATTTATGGTGTTGTTTATAACTTTGTTAATTCCGAAATGTCGGACATTCCTCTGGCTGTTTCGGGCTCTGAGCGCAGTTCACAGAATATGCTTTTTCCGTCAATTTTTTTTTTAAATCTGACACAGCGGTTGCATTAAGGGGAAGTCTATCTTTAATTCTGTGAATAACACTAGTATCTTTTATCAATGTTTATTATGAGTATTTCTGCAAAATCACTGGATGTTTTGGAATCAAAACATTACTGCACGTAACGCACCAATGTAAACAGATTTTTGGATATAAATATGCACATTATCAAAAAAACATACATGTATTGTGTAACATGATGTCCTATGAGGGTCATCTGATGAAGATCATCAAAGGTTAGTGATTACTTTTAACTATATTTCTGCTTTTTGTGGAACCCATCTTTGGCTGGAAAAATGGCTGTGTTTTTTCGACTTGGCAGTGATCTAAGAATCATATGTTGTGCTCTCGCTGTAAAGCATTTTGAAATCGGACACGATAAGTAGATTAACAAAATGTTTCTTTCATTTGCTGTATTGGACTTGTTAATGTGTGAAAGTTACACATTCAAAAATATTTTTGAATTTCGCCTTTTCAGCAGAATGTTGTCGAGAGGTTCCCCTACACTAGAAAGGTTAAGTCATTTTTTGGAGTATCTGCACATTACTATTTATATTTTTGCCAACTTTTACTCCACTACATTTCTTAAGAAAACATACTTTTTTCTCCATACATTATCCCGACACACAAAAGTACTTGTTACATTTTGGCAGGAAAATGGCCCAATTCACACACTCATCAAGAGATCATCCCTGGTCATCCTTACCGCCACTGATCGAGCAGACTCAAACACAAATGCTTAATATGTAAATAATGGCTGAGTGTTGGATTGTGCCCCTGGCTATCAGTCAATAATACATTTGTTCCATCTGGTTTGTTTAATATCAGGAATTTAAAATGATATACTTTTTATTTTGATACTTGAGTACATTGTAGCTATTCCATTTACTTTTGATACTTAAATATTTCAAAACAAATACGTTTAAACTTTTACTCAAGTAGTATTTAACTGGGTGACTTTTACTTGAGTCATGCTCTATTAAGGTATCTTTACTTTAACTCAAATGTGACAATTTAGTACTTTTTCCACCACTGCTTGACACCATTGAACGTGCGATAGAAGAGCACAGTATGAACAATTTCTATGTTTTACCATACTGCGTAACGCTCCTCAGCATGCCAACAACGACGATGGTTGCGCACTTTTGGACTTATCACATATATTTCCACTTGGTTAAAAGGTTATACAACTGGCACAGAGTCGGTCACTCTGTATGTTGTTCTTACATCTGCTGCTGTTTAGTCTGGTCTAGTATGCCCTCCGTTTTAATCACCCTGACTCCTCATTAGGAGTTAAACATCAGCTATTGACTGTGTGCCTGATTCTGGCAGCAACTGTCTGCAGCCTCCCTGTCTAACACCGGCAGGCGTTCCTTCATAGGTACTGCATTACTGCCCATTTCATGGCTGATGAGCAATAGAACACATCGACATTTGACTCCTGGCAATTCATCTCATCACATCAAATGGCTTTGACACCACCAGCAGTGATAATGAAATCCTGGTAGTTTTCCATCGGAGCGTGACTTATATTCCCTTTGACTCTACTTTAAAACAGGGGAATCAATTGGCTTGGCCTACTATGTGACGGGGGATGGTGGCAGTGAGTGGACGTTTCATGTGGGTAAATAGCAGTGCTACACTCCAAGGGGTTCCTCTCTGAAAACCCAATGCACAACATCAACCTGGGTGACTGGGGATGTGGGTGTACTTTACCATTATTGGATCGTTGCGCACTGCAGAACAGCTGAGTTGGAGAAGTGATGGTACGAAGTGTGTGAGGATGCCGCTTGTCAAAATGCACAATCGATAGAGACCATGACGCTCCATTTCCTCATTCCTCACATCCGGGTCAATTTTGAAAACTGAGCCGTTCCACTGAAACACACCCCCCCCCATGGTTTGGATTGTTTTTTTGATATTGCCGTTCAGGCTTATGAAGTGAAAATAGACCGTGGTGGAGAGAAGAGTTGTAGGAGATGCACTTTAGAAGTGTTTAGTTTTCGTGTCAAATCCCTTCATTATAAGAATCATGAAAGTCACAAGAAGGTGTACGCACAAACTCACTCCTCAGATACTGTGCCAGTCCTTTCCTCCCGCCACCTCAGACTGAGCACGTGCGGCAGACTGCAGTCCCTCCTCTCCAGTCATGTCAAACACCAGCGTTAGCGCTTTCGGTCTGCTTCAATGGCCTTAACCAGCCCACTACACATGCACAAACGCAGGGACACTCCACAGCCCCCCCTCACCCTGCTTAGTTAGGAAGGTCATCTTCCAGTCAACTCACATCAGTCGTCATCTGGGGACCCTGAGCTCCAGAGATGGTAGTGTCTGCAATTAAGATGCCTGGCTGAGTTAAGACCTTAAGAGTTTTACTAGGCTACACTATGACCAGACAGGGCCAGCCTCACCTCTGATACCGCACCACACAAATTTCTCCCTCTCCCTTTTCTCCCCTCCTGCTACAACCAGCCTCACCTGATACTGCTCCCCACCCTTTTCCTCTCCTTTCTCTACCCTTCTCCATCCCCACTTATAACCACCTCCAAACAGAACCAGTCTCACCTCAGCTGCCTCATTTCTCCTCTCCACATCATTATTCAAACGGTCTTATGACATGTTAATAAGATGCTAATTGCATATTTATTTACATAGGATAGAATGTGTTGACTTTGTGGGAATGTTGTTTGACTCAAATTTGTTAACTTCTCAGGTTTACTTATCTCTGAATGTCAGAAAAGATGTAGGATAGTCAATGTTTACAGAAACAAGTTGTTTGATAGTGTTGTTTATTTAAAGGGAATGGGAGACCTCGTTAGAAAGTCTGAAGGAGCTTTCTTAAAAGGGATGGATCGCCCTCAAATGTGTTAGAATTGTAAGCTTTAGATGGTTATCGTTCCCCATTAATTTCCGAATAAGCCTCCCAGATTTCTACCAACAAAACAAAGTCTTGTCTACTACTTACTAAGAGCACATACTGTGTACTAATTGTAATACATACTATTAAGAAAACGCGACACCTGAAACTGTGGGTTAACGCAGAATTCAGCAAAGAAAAAAGATAAAAAAGAAACGCATAACAAATATCTTGCTGCATTTTGTAAATTTATTTTACCTTTATTTAACTAGGCAAGTCAGTTAAGAACAAATTCTTATTTTCAATGACGGCCTAGGAACAGTGGGTTAACGGCCTGTTCAGGGGCAGAACGACAGATTTGTACCTTGTCAGCTTGTGGGTTTGAACTTTTGAGCCTGTAATCGATCCCACAAATGATGATGCTTTGATACTAAACTAGTCTAAAGAAGGCCAGTTTTATTGCTTTTTTAATAGGGACGGCAGTTTTCAGCTGTGCTAACAGTTGCAAAGTGTTTTTCTAATGATCAATTATCCTTTTAAAATGATGGACTTGGATTGGCTAACACGGCGTGCCGTTGGAACACAGGAGTGATGGTTGCTGATGATTGGCCTCTGTACACCGATGTAGATATTATATGTAGATATGTAGATATTCCATAAAAAACCTGCCGTTTCCAGCTACAGTAGTCATTTACAACATTAGCAATGTCTACACTGTGTTTCTGACCAATTTTATGTTATTTTAATGGACAAAAAAGGTGCTTTTCTTTCATAGGCAGGGACATTTCTAAGTGACCCCAAGCTTTTGAATGGTAGTGTATGAGCCTGCAAAAAAACCTGAACTAAAATAATGATTGTGCCATTATACAATAGATAGTCTAATAGCCTGCCACATATTACTCACGGCAGAAAAACATACAAAAAAACTGATTTAAGATGTCTTTGGTGTAAGATATAATTGGTCTAGCCCAGTTCCCAAACTTTTTACAGTCCCGTACCCCTTTAAACATTCAACCTCCAGCTGCATACCCCTCTAGCACCAGGGTAAGCGCACTCTAAAATGTTGTTTTTCTGCCACAATTGTAAGCCTGCCACACACACGCACTATACGATACATTTATTAAACATAAGAATGAGTGTGAGTTTTGGTCACAACCCGGCTCGTAGGAAGTGACAAAGAGCTCTTATAGGACCAGGGCACAAATAATAATATAATAATCAATAATTTTGCTCTTTATTTAGACACCTTACATATAAAACTTTATTTGTTCATTGGAAATTGTGAATAACTTACAACAGGTTAATGAGAAGGGTGTGCTTGAAGGGATGGGTTGTATTATAGCGAGTCTCAGTCTTAAATAATTTTCCACCCACAGTTTGTGCCTGTATTTAGTTTTCATGCTAGTGGGGGCATCAGTGTCTTAACAGTGTGATTTGCCTAGGCAGGATACTCCAAAAATCGGGCAGTGGCTTCTGATTAAATTAGATTTTCACAGAACCGCTTGTTGCAATTTCGATTGATTAAATATTGGTAAGTGGACTGGAGGCAGGGCATGAAAGGGATAAGAATCCAGTTGTTTGTGTCATTGGTTTTGGGAAAGTACTTGCATAAATGCGCACCCAACTCGCTCAGATGCTTCGCTATATCACATTTGACATTGTCTGTAAGCTTCATTTGCACACAAAAAAATCATACAATGATGGAAAGACCTGTGTGTTGTCCTTGTTTATGCAGAGAGAGAAGAGCTCCAACTTCTTAATCATAGCCTCAATTTTGTCACACACATTGAATATAGTTGCAGAATTTCCCTGTAATCCTAGATTCAGGTCATTCAGGCGAGAAAAAACATCACCCAGATAGACCAGTCGTGTGAGAAACTCATCATCATGCAAGCGGTCAGACAAGTGAAAATTATGGTCAGCAAAGAAAACTCTCTCCACTGGCTTCCAGTTGAAGCTCGCATCCGCTACAAGACCATGGTGCTTGCCTACGGAGCTGTGAGGGGAACGGCACCGCAGTACCTCCAGGCTCTGATCAGGCCCTACACCCAAGCAAGGGCACTGCGTTCATCCACCTCTGGCCTGCTCGCCTCCCTACCATTGAGGAAGTACAGTTCCCGCTCAGCCCAGTCAAAACTGTTCGCTGCTCTGGCCCCCCAATGGTGGAACAAACTCCCTCACGACGCCAGGACAGCGGAGTCAATCACCACCTTCCGGAGACACCTGAAACCCCACCTCTTCAAGGAATACCTAGGATAGGATAAGTAATCCTTTCACCACCCCCCCCTCCCCCTTAATGATTTAGATGCACTATTGTAAAGTGGCTGTTCCACTGGATGTCAGAAGGTGAATTCACCAATTTGTAAGTCGCTCTGGATAAGAGCGTCTGCTAAATGACTTAAATGTAATGTAAAATGAACTTGCAACCTTCCGGTTACTAGTCCAACACTCTAACCACTAGGCTACCCTGCAGATCTAAAATGCTTATTGTAGTTTCTGCTCGGCATCAGACTAACTGGGTTTCAGTTGCACTTCTCCACTCAGATGAGAATTTACAAACTGGCATTCAATCAGCAGAAAGCGCTGACTGATGTGTAGCTACTTTTCTCGATGTAGCCTACTTTTCTCCGATAAAATTCCAAGATAAACTTCAAGCAAAATATTCTAAATGTAGCTGGCTGTAAAACTTTATATTTTCACACCCAAAAGGCTAACTATTTAGAACACAACCACTGATATTGGGCCACATCCAGTATTGTTGGATGTACACAGACGATGACAACTTTGAGTTCCACACAAATTGTGGGTTGAACTACTACTTTAAGTGATGGCTGCCCAAAGCCCACCAGTAGCAGTTTACCACCTCAGCTCACAGATGAGTAGACAACAGTTTGTGACTCCACTGGCAGGATGACAGGCTGTCCAAGTCGCTTAATAAAACACACAGCTTATTTGGGATTGCCACGGTCAAACGATTAATCATGCAAAGCAGAATCATTAGTTTCACTCTGACTGACTTGACTGAGTGAAGGAGAGAAATAGCGCTGTCTCCTATAAAATTATGCATCTCTGGCTTACACTGAGTGAACAAAACATTATGAACAGTTTCCTAATATTGAGTTGCAAACCCATTTGTCCTCAGAAGAGCATAAATTCTTCAGAGTAGGGATGCATGATAAAAATCGGCGAACATATCGGAATCGACCGATATTAGCTAAAAATGTCAACATCGGTATCAGCCTGATGTCGAGTTAAACGCTGATGTGCAAAACTGGTGTCAAAGCTGAAATGCATACCTACAGTTGAAGTCAGAAGTTTACATACACTTAGGTTGGAGTCATTAAAACTTGTTTTTAAACCACTCCACAAATTGCTTGTTAACAAACTATAGTTTTGGCAAGTCGGTTAGGACATCTACTTTGTGCAAGACAAGTAATTTTTTCAACAATTGTTTACAGAGATTATTTCACTGTGCCTGTATTTCAAGGCCTACCTTCAAACTCGGTGCCTAACATGGGAAAATCTGAAGAAATTAGCCAAGACCTCAGAATTTTTTTTGTAGATCTCCACAAGTCTAGTTCATCCTGGGGAGCAATTTCCAAACGCCTGAAGGTACCACGTTCATCTGTACAAACAATAGTACACAAGTATAAACACCATGGGAGATTAACGTACTTTGGTGTGAAAAGAGCAAATCAATCCCAGAACAGCAGCAAAGGACATTGTGAAGATGCTGGAGGAAACTGGTACAAAAGTATCTATATCCACAGTAAAACGATTCCTATAGCGACATAACCTGAAAGGCCGCTCAGCAAGGAAGAAGCCACTGCTTCAAAACCACCATAAAAAAGCCAGACTGGTTTGCAACTGCACATGGGGACAAAGACCGTACTTTTTGGAAAAATTTCCTCTGGACGGATGAAACAAAACATCCACAAAGTATTGTTTTTCCTCGGGAATAGTTTTCAATACACATAGGTTGACAATAAATGTTGCTCAAATCACAGTTGTTTCCGAGTCCCGCAATAAGAGCTACGACGCTAATGTTCTCTGGGTGTCACTGAGGAGTCTGATACCTCATGTCATTAGTCCACAATCCATAGCTAAGGCTGTACAGTGAAATAAGTATGCCCCCAATGCAATTCTAAAGTATAATACATCCAGTGTGATTTCAACATTTGTCAAATGATTGTCTTTTGTTGATTTTATACAACATTCCAACCTTGTTTACCATGATCTATTCAATTATGGCATAATTCTAACATTTGTATTAATTTGCGTCACTGTCAATTACATACTTTTATTTTAAAAGCTAACCGCAAAGTCCACTATTGTTGCTAATCCTTATTTTGGCTAGCTTCACATAGATGGGTCCGACCACCATTGATCAAATAAGAACTGTCTTATAAATGGTCATTTTAGACAACACCTAGCTATATAATTAGCTAGCTAACTATAGTTACTAAAAAATTGAATTTTGCTATGTTTTTGTTGGAAGAACATTGTTTGCATCCATGAGCTAGCTAGCTTTTTTTATGACCAGCACTGTAGGTGCGCGAGACAAGTTTACCAGCATCATAGCATAGGTATCGATGAATCGTTGTGACATATGAAATATGAGTGGTGTTATCAATGTGTAATAACTACATAATAAAATGTATGCATGCGTTAAATTATTATGTGACGTGTAGTCATATGCAGGTCCTGATTGGTCAACAAGCTTATTTGACACATCATATAGTTGTATTTGACACGCAAAGACCCAAACGGCATTCCATAGAAATCCTGGGTGAGAATGAAACAGCACAGCATGTAAGTGAAAGAAATAGGTTTTGATTATGTTTTACTGGTAATAGGGACATATGTAAATGCCAACAAAGTAACTTTTTTGTCAGTGTGGTGTGTAACCTTTATTTAACTGGTGTTGGAATCGGCTAAACCTCGAACATTGAGATATTAAATAAACGATAGAGATGAAGCCTTGAATAGAAAGAGTCTGTAGCAAGCCAGAAGACTTGGGAATGTGTTTGATGGAAGAGAGTGACATGTTGATTTAGGGAGGCTAGATGGATAGCTGTGGATTAGGTGAAAGAGAGGTCAGGAGGTGAGGGGTGAGGTCAGTTCCCCTAAAGGGAGTAATCGGGGTTAGTATCTGGTTACCTTCTTTCTCTTGAGCATAAACTAAGGATTGGAGAGAAGGCGTCTTAAGTAGGTATATAACCAATGGAGAGAAATGTTTTGATGTCTGATTAGAGCTGTACAGAAAATAAGGGAATAATTAAAAACGTGGTTAAGTACTAGGAGCACTGGCTTTGGCCTGGGTGGGAGTTTCATTTTTAAACCTGTGGAATAAGCAGTAGCAGAAACATTTATAAAAATGGATGTGGTGTTTACGTTCTTGAGTGATCAACGTTTTGTAGTTTTCATTGAGGGAAAAATTAGTGGTTGGCATGAAATAAACACAAAAATACTTTAAATGAAGGAATTGCCGTTTTTTGCCGTTTGGTTTGCAGTCATCCTAGAACCTGGGTGACCTCAGTGGAAACTCAGAGTTTCAGAGATCAAAGTCAAAGGTCAGAAAACGTGGACGCCCTTGAATAATAACTCAATTCGGTCCCACTTTAAGCAAAGCACAATTTATAAAGGCGTTAAAAGTCATACATAAAGGTTTCCTAAGCACTACTACATAAATGATGCACAAATCAAAGCATGTCACTCTACAAATGGTGTATAAACAGAGTGAATTGTCACATATGGCAATTCACCCTACAGTGAGAACTGTTAGGTCACCCTTTGTAGATGATTTTTTAATAATTTATGTAGCGCTTGTAAAGTCTTTATTTACGCTATATAAAGCCTTGATAAGTTGTACTTTGTTTAAAGTGGGACCTTCCATTACCATGGTACATGCAGTAGGTAGGCACGTGTGCTGTAGATAGTCTAGTAGTTACACAAGAATCACAGCCTATACAGCCAGCAAATAATACCCAATTCATGTACTAGGAAACCCTGTTATGTTCACCAACTACCTCTCAAATGAATAATAAGCCTTGGTGATAATAAGGTTGATATTTCTGAAGTACCTTGGTGCATGAATCCAAACAGCGGGCAGATATTCATGATATCGACTCAAACGGCTCATTTAGGATCCCATTCAGGAGGCACTACTGAGCCTGTGGTGTGAGGACAAGTCGGTTTTTTTTACCTTTATTTTACTAGGCAAGTCATTTAACCTGTTTGAGATCGAGCTACATTTTTCAACATTCTGTTAAAAACCGCGCAACATTTCAACGTCCTGCTACTCATGCCAGGAATATATATTATGTGTGCATAGAAAACACTCTGAAGTTTCTAGAACTGGTTCAATGGTGTCTGTGACTATAACAGAACGAGTTCCGTGGTCAAAAATCGCCAGAAAACCTGGTCACATTTTTGACGGAGAAAAAAATCAATCCGCCAGTCTATGTATTGTCTAAGGCTTGTCATAAATGATGGAACAGTACATGCAATTCCTACAGATTCCACACGATGTCGCCAGTGTTGTGATTACCAATGCCCTTTATCCTTGGTTAGGATAGTCAATAGCACATCCGGTCTTCAAGTGCGCAACTGAAAAAAATGTCCGTGAGGGACTGGACCTCGTTTTCTTTACTTCTAGTTATTGAATACAGATCGCTCCATGATCAATTTGATCGTTTACTAATACCTAAACTTGGATTACAGAAGTAGGTTGAAGTGTTTTGTCAAAGTTAATAGGCAACTTTATGAATTTTAAAAAATTACGTTGCCATGGGAAACGTGCATTTTCTATGGATTTCACGGTGTTCATAAATGGACATTTTGGGTATATATGGACCGATTTAATCGAAAAAAAGACCCAATTGTGATGTTTATGGGACATATAGGAGTGCCAACAAAGAATCTCGTCAAAGGTAATGAATGCTTTAAATTTTATTTCTGCGTTTTGGGTAGCGCCGGCTACGCTAATTTCTTTGTTTACGTCCCCTTTGTGTGTATCTGGGGGCTGCCATGCTATCAGATAATAGCTTATCATGCTTTCGCCGAAAAGCATTTTACAAATCTGACATGTTGGCTATATTCACAACGAGTGTGGCTTGAATTGAGTACCCTGCATGTGAATTGTAATGAAAGTTTGAGTTTTAACAGGTACAATTAGTTGGCGCTCTGGAATTTCCGCTCCTGAAGAAGTTTTTCAGAACAAATTCTTATCTTCAATGACGGCCTAGGAACAGTGGGTTAACTGCCTGTTCAGGGGTAGAACGACAGATTTGTACCTTGTCAGCTCGGGGATTCGAACTTGCAACCTTACGATTACCAGTCCAACGCTCTAACCACTAGGCTACCCTGCCACCCCACTAGGCTACCCTGCCGTTCTTCCTTTCCCCCTTCATCTCTCCCCCTCTAAGTTTACTGATGGTTTTCTGCTGTTCATCTGCAACGCTCCGTCTCTCTCCAGAGTGGAGCGAGTGATAAGAGGCTAGAAACATAGGGTTCCCGCTCTCTCCAGCTCTCTTCGTCCCCCTTCTCTCTCCCTCCCTCGTTATAGGATTTTAAAGGAGAGAGGCCTCACCACGAGTCCCATACAGTACCCCCTCCAGTTCAGAAAGAGCCAGGGCATAGCTCATTAAGACAGATTCCTGGTCGGCCGCCCGCCGCAGCCACACACAGCAACGCTGCACTGCATTCATTAATCACACACGCCTTTCAAGAGAACACTCAGCAGCAGCACACGGCCAGTATGACGGAGTGGGATGAAGGGGGAGAGAGAGAGATGGACAGAGGGAGACTGAGCGAAAGCAAGACAGAGGGGCCCAGTGGTAGGGTTGGTCTGACTGGCTACAGCACACACAAGACACCACTATGCTACCCGTCAGCTAGAGGTCACTAAACTACCTGCCTGGCACCTGCTTTTCTCCTCACTGTACTTGACCTCCACTCCTCCTCTACTTCCTGCTATACTAGAGACTACAACTATAGGTCCTTCAGAAAGTATTCTATTCATACCCCTTAACTACACATTTTGTTGTGTTAGTCTGAATTTAAAACAGATGGGGGGGGGGGGGTCGCACTCATCTACACACAATACACCATAATACCTTTATTGTATTTTACTAGGCAAGTCAGTTAAGAACAAATTCTTATTTTCAATGACGGCCTAGGAACAGTGGGTTAACTGCCTGTTCAGGGACAGAACGACAGATTTTGTACCTTGTCAGCTCGGGGATTTGAACTTGCAACCATTCGGTTACTAGTCCAATGCTCTAACCACTAGGCTACACTGCCGCCCCAATGTCAAAGTGATAACGTTTAGAAATTTGTGCAAATGTATTGAAAATTCACTCCCCCAAAGCCAATACTTTGTAAAAGCACCTTTTGCCACGATTACAGCTTTGAGTCGTCTTGGTTGTGTTAGTTTCAGGATGTTAGTTTCAGGATTTGGGGATTTTCTCCCATTCTTCAGTGCAGATTTTCCCAAGATTTGTTAAATTTGATGGGGTGTACAGCAATCTTCAAATATTTCCACAGATTGTCTGTGGGACTCAAGTCTGGGCATTGACATTCTTGTTCTGAAACCAGAAATAAGATTTTTGTGCATAAGGAACATTTCTGGAATCTTTCATTTCAGCTCATGAAACCAACACATTAGATGTTGCGTTTATATTTTTGTTCAAGTTTAGTTCTCTTCCTCTTCCTGCTAAGCTGGCGAGACCACTGTGCTCTACCTGCCTTTCCACTCTTCTCCTACTCAACCAAGTACTACGCTTCCCAATCCCAAATGTCCTACTCTTTCTCCACCCTCCCTACACTACAGCTGTCCTACTCTCCCCCATTCCTCCCTCTCCTCCACTCCACTGAGGCCAGGGATGTAAGTCAGTCTTTTAATGACCTGTTTTCAGCTGGGAATGCCACGATAAGGAGAGTGACTGGGGAAATCTGAAGGAAGAACGGATTAGTGGGAAAGAGAATGAGTGAGTGAGAGAGGGAGACTTAAGTCCAGATTGCTCGTTTTCCTGTGACAGCTGGACTGAGTGTTAAATGGCACTGTCTCATTCTGTACCGGCCAATCAAACTGTCTGCTCAGCCTTATTATATAAATTGATTTGATTTGATAAAGCACACTCAAACCTAACCATGCAGAGGGTGCTTCTTTCCTCAGTGTGTATGTACAGTATCTGTTCAGAGGTAGCCTCCTAAGTGTGTGTGCTTAGTAATTCATCTGAACTCTGTCTGGATAGGTGTGCATGTTGGGGCTAGCAAAGGACCTCACCTCTATTTGCCAGTCAGACCCATCATGAAGGGTGATTCAATGCACAGGAGGAGGACAGCAAGGTAACACCCCAGTCATCAGCTTATGCCTGGATTACACAACTGCCAGTCATCCTTACGAGCCAGACAGACCAGGAGGATTCAGGTTAAGATGTTACCCTCGGATTCCCTTTCGTTCTCGCTCTTTTCCTCCCTTTCTGCATGTGTTTGTCGTTCTCCCTCTCCTTACGTGTCTATAATTTTTAAACATTGTTTTGTCTCTTTTAAACTGAAACATAATGAGTGAAACAAAGATGGCCAATTAAGCCTTGGTCTCACAGTTGAGGAGAAGGTCCCTTAACTTCTCTAGGATAGAGGGCAGCATTTGGAATTTGATGAAAAGCATAGCCAAATTCAAATGTCTGTTACTCATCCCCAGAAGATAACATATGCATATGATAAGAGCGTCTGCTAAATGACTTAAATGTAAATGTAAATTAGTAGATTTGGATAGAAAACTCTGAAGTTTCTAAAACTGTTTGAATCATGTCTGAGTATAACAGAACTTATGTAGCAGGCGAAACCCAGAGGACAAACCATTCAGATTTTATTTTTTTGCTCACTCTTTTCAATGTGTTTTCATTGGGAATCCAGATTTCTATGGGACTTGCTTGCAGTTCTTACCACTTCCACTGGATGTCACCAGTATTTAGAAATTGGTTGAGGTTATTCCTTTGTGTAATGAAGAAGTACGGCCATCTTGAACGAGGGTCACTTCATGTGTACTGTTTGATAGAGGCGCATGACCTGAAAGCATGCTTCATTGTGTTTTCTTCCTGTATTGAACACAGATCATCCAGTCTTCAATTTTATCGATTATTTACTTTAAAAAATACCTAAAGTTGTATTACAAAAGTAGTTTGAAATGTTTTTGCAAAGTTTACAGGTAACTTTTGAGATATTTTGTAGTCACGTTGACCAAGTTGGAACCGGTGTTTTTCTGGACAAACGCACAAAATAAATGGACATTTTGGATATATATGGACAGAATTAATCGAACAAAAGGACCATTTGCGATGTTTATGGGACATATTGGAGTGCCAATAGAAGAAGCTCGTCAAAGGTAAGGCATGATTTATATTTTTATTTCTGCGTTTTGTGTCGCTTTTGCAGGGTTGAAATATGGTTTCTGTCTTTGTTTACGGAGGTGCTATCCTCAGATAATAGCATCGTTTGCTTTCGCCGAGAAGCCTTGTTGAAATCTGACATGTTGGCTGGATTCACAACACGTGTACCTTTAATTTGGTATCTTACATGTGTGATTTCATGAAAGCTGGATTTTTATAGGAATTTATTTGAATTTGGCACTCTGCATTTTCTCTGGCTTTTGGCCAAGTAGGACGATACCGCCCCATATATCCCAGAGAGGTTTTAAGGTTTATGTGGTTTCATATGGTTGCTCAATCTGATGCGTCATGGGTGAACTCAGTGACCCTATAGGTTCAATGACAGGCATAGACAGAGCTGATGTCACACACACAAATACGGACAGACAGAAGCAGACACACGGATGGAGAAACGGACGCACACACATGCAGGCAAACACGCGTACACACACACACACTAGGCTCAACTGCTCCTAATTGTTAAGTTCATGTTTTAAGTATCCCTATATCTGTTATTACGGTGCTATCAATATTAGTGCGCTTGCGCAGGAGTCTTGTTGTTGATGAACCTGGCCTGAGTGCGATGGCAACCATGTATGTATTGTGCTAATACGGTTAAGTAAACATTGTTAAACTGGAACCTTGTTGTCATTTTGAATTAACAATAATCCCACCAACACTTAGTGTTTAGAGTCCAATGAGAGCCATTCAAATTAGCCTACTCTACAGCCTACTTAAGTGAATTTGAGGCACTCTTACAATGTAAAAATCCTACAACCTTACATAGACTGCCTCAATATCCAAGTTCTCACTACACACAGAAGGGCACACTAAGAGTTTTGCTGAAGCCTGTGCCTAAGTGGGCTCTAAAACGTTACTTAACCGATAAACCATTTAAGTCAGAGTCAAGCCGACAATTCATTACATTTTTTAAGCAAAGACATCCATATCTGCCAGTCAAGTAAGTGTGTGTGGCAGCTCGCTTCTCTACAGTATATCATAGCTCAACGTATAAGTTTCCCCTCACCACAGATCTAAAAATCAGATTACTCCCCCCAATCCTAACCATAAAAATGAGGATTAAAGTTATGAAAAAAAATCTGAATCTGTGCTTAGAGAAGGTCCTAGCCTTAACTAGCCTCACCACCTTGTCACAGCACTACAGCATGCAATCACTGATTGGACTGGAGAGACAGAGACAGCAGCAGGATGTGATGAAAAAAATGAAAACGTAAAGCGGACCCTGTACTGCATTGCAGCCGGATGTGTGGTTGCCGACTGGTTGACAGTCGCGGCAGCAAGGTTAAGTGTTCTTACCATCAGGGAGCTTTCTCAACCGTTCGGAGAAGACTTTAAGAGAATCAAGACAATGTTGCCAAATGAGCACCAAGTGTTTGTTCATGTGACCCTGTATGCGAACAAGGTTTTCAAGAACACACGGCTCTGTTTTGACAAATGATTTATATGAATCCTGGATTGCTGATTCTATGTATTGGCCTTTGAGGGGCTTGGAAACCACCGGTCGGCCATATTGGCACTCCCCAGTAGGATCAGTCCTCCATAGGATTGAATGGAATTCTACAGTATTTTAAATGTTTCAAGGACAAAATTGTACATATTTATGTAGTTTTGTTGTAGTGGGGACAGTAACATATATAATCTCAAAATTAGATGTATAACATTTTTTGTTGTGATTTGTCAATATATGTGTTCTCACATAATATAATTTAAGAGTATACATTAAGGTGTCTAATAAAATAAAGGTGGAAAAAACTAATATAGACCAATGCATTTCTATAGCTACCATAATATTTTATGCAATGAGTGAGTGCCAAGATGGAGGCAAAGTGGAGTCAGCATAGCACCCCCTATCAGCCATCTAGTGTATATATAAATCATTTGTTTTGACACCTGCTACTGATCTGAATGGCACAGCTAATGCTGTGACCTTACTACTGCAACGACATCTGTATGTGATTTCTACTGCTGAATATTTAATGGAATGCAATCCATCTCATCGCGTCTCAAGGTTCTATACAGAGCCCTACTGCTTGTTTACAAAATAGAATATGTAGCTACTTTTCTAGTACTTCTAAATAGAAGGCTAATAAACTATGGTTATGTGTTGTGAAGTAAGCAATTATCACTTGCTTTGGCTATTGTACTAAATACAAGAGTATAAATTACAACGTAGCAATAATGTATCCCACAGGGATGCAAACTGATTATGGCCCAAAAAGGTGAGCAAACGTTTTTGCACAGAAACATGAGAAATCTGTGTAAACTGCAAGAAAATGTGCTTATTTTCAGAATGAGTGTCACCATTAGAGGTCGACCGATTAATTAGGGCCAATTTCAAGTTCATAACAATCGGAAATCGTTTTTTTTGGACACAGGTTTGGCTTATTTTAATTATTATAGCTTAGCATACTCTTACACAAATTAGTGATTTGCTATGGTTCAGAAGCATTTTGAAAATCTGAGATGACAGTGTGTAAGCTTGAGAGCAGGTGCATTATTTTCATTTTATTTGCGATTTTCAGAAATCGTTAACGTTGCGTTATGCTAATGAGCCTGAGGCTTTATTCACGATCCCGGATCCGGGGTGGGGAGTATCAAGAGGTTAACTGCCTCGTTCAGGGGCAGAATGACAGATTTTTACCTCGTCAGCTCAAGGGATTCAATTTTGCAACCTTACGGTTAACTAGTCCAACGCTCTAACCACCTGATTACATTTCACTCCACGAGGAGACGGCTTACTGCATTCGCGTAACAGGCAAAGGTAAGTTGCTAGCAAGCATTAAACTTATCTTATAAAAAAACAATCATAATCATTAGTTAACTACACATGGTTGATGATATTACTAGTTTATCTAGCGTGTCCTGCGTTGCATACAATCGATGTAGTGCGTATCGTTGCCCCAATGTGTAGCTAACCATAAACATCAATGCCTTTCTTAAAATCAATACACAGAAGTATATATTTTTAAACCTGCATATTTAGCTTATAGAAATCCGGGTTAGCAGGCGATATTAACCAGGTGAAATTGTGTCACTTCTCTTGCGTTCATTGCACGCAGAGTCAGTGTATATGCAACAGTTTGGGCTCCCTAATTTGCCAGAATTTTACGTAATTATGACATAACATTGAAGGTTGTGCAATGTAACAGCAATATTTAGACTTATGGATGCCACCCATTAAATAAAATACCAAACATTTCCGTATTTCACTGAAAAAATAAACGTATTGTTTGAGATGATAGTTTCGGATTCGGCCATATTAGTGACCTACGGCTCGTATTTCTGTGTGTTATCATATTATAACTAAGTCTATGATTTCATAGAGCAGTCTGACTGAGCGATTGTAGGCAGCAGCAGGCTCGTAAGCATTCATTCAAACAGCACTTTCATGCGTTTGCCAGCAGCTGTTTATGACTTCAAGCCTATCAACTCCCGAGATTAGACTGGTGTAACCGATGTGAAATGGCTAGCTAGTTAACGGGGTGCGTGCTAACAGCATTTCAAACGTCACTCGCTCTGGGACTTGGAGTGGTTGTTTCACCTGCTCTGCTTGGGTAACGCTGCTTCGAGGGTGGCTGTTATCGTTGTGTTCCTAGTTCGAGCCCAGGTAGGAGCGAGGAGAGGGACGGAAGCTATACTGTTACATTCGCAATACTAAAGTGCCTATAAGAACATCCAATAGTCAAAGGCTAATTACATACAAATGGTAGAGAGAAATAGTCCTATAATTCCTAAAATAACTACAACCTAAAACTTCTTACCTGGGAATATTGAAGACTTATGTTAAAAGGAACCACCAGCTTTCAAATGTTCTGCGCAAGGAACTTAAACGTTAGCTTTCTTACATGGCACGTATTGCACTTTTACTTTCTTCTCCAACACTTTCTTTTTGCATTATTTAATCCAAATTGAACATGTTTCATTTATTTGAGGCTAAATTGATTTTATTGATGTATATTAAGTTAAAATAATTTCATTCAGTATTGTTGTAATTATCATTATTACAAATAAATAAATAAGTAAATATCGGCCTGATTAATTGGTATCCGCTTTTTTCTGTCCTCCAATAATCGGTATCAGCGTTGAAAGATCATAGTCAGCGTTGAAAGATCATAGTCGGTCGACCTCTAGTCACCATACCTACATTTTCACTAACGATGTGATACCAAGGCAAGTATCACAGTACTGAGCGCTCCCTTTCCACAATGACAAAATGTTGCCGTTTTAAAGCTAGTTAACTGCAACTCTATACATTTTACCATGGGGCGGAGAGAAAATGTTTCTTGCAGTTCTATACTTTTTGTGATGGGACTGGGAAATAAAAAGGTCATCTGTTTTAAAGCTAATTTCCTGCAATTCTGCACATTTTGCCATGGCTTATGCAGTGTTCTTTTGCTATCTGAGAAACTCAAAATCAATGGGGGCCTCATGCCATGACATTTTTTGAATTTTAGATTCTCCCTGACTCTACTTTTTATGATCTTGTTTAAAGATATAAAATACTGAAAATATTAGTAATTCTTGGGAGTGCCGACAACTATTTAGCAGCGGTGGCGCGCCTAAATGCTAAATTAACATAGGGGAAACACTGCACTTATTACTGTACAATCAAAAAGGCTACTGCAGAAAATAATCAGATTTACTCACATCCATACCTGTGATTGGCAATCAAACAAGCTAAGAGTCAGTATAGAGACAAAGTAGAATCGCAATTCAACGGCTCAGACACAAGAGGTATGTGGCAGGGTCTACAGTCAATCACGGATTACAAAAAGAAAACTAGCCCCGTCACGGACCAGGATGCCTTGCTCCCAGGCAGACTAAATAACTTTTTTGCCCGCTTTGAGGACAATACAGTGCCACTGACACGGCCCGCAACCAAAACATGCAGACTCTTCTTCACTGCAGCCCAGGTGAGTAAAACATTTAAACGTGTTAACCCTCGCAAGGCTGCAGGCCCAGAGGGCAATACCAGCCGCGCCCTCAGAGCATGCGCAGACCAGCTGGCTGGCTGGTGTTTACGGACATATTCAATCAATCCCTATCCCAGTCTGCTGTTCCCACATGCTTCAAGGGGGCCACCATTGTTCCTGTTCCCAAGAAAGCTAAGGTAACTGAGCTAAACGACTACGTAGCACTCACTTCCGTCATCATGAAGTGCTTTGAGAGACTAGTCAAGGACCATATCACCTCCACCCTACCTGACACCCTAGGCCCACTCCAATTTGCTTACCGCCCAAATAGGGCCACAGACGATGCAATCTCAACCACACTGCCCTAACCCATCTGGACAAGAGGAATACTTGTGAGAATGCTGTTCATCGACGACAGCTCAGCATTTAACAGCATAGTACCCTCCAAACTCGTCATCAAGCTCGAGACCCTGGGTCTCGACCCCGCCCTGTGCAACTGGGTACTGGACTTCCTGACGGGCCGCTCCCAGGTGGTGAGGGTAGGTAACAACATCTCCACCCCGCTGATCCTCAACACTGGGGCCCCACAAGGGTGCGTTCTGAGCCCTCTCCTGTACTCCCTGTTCACCCACGACTGCGTGGCCACGCACGCCTCCAACGCAATCATCAAGTTTGCAGACGACAACAGTGGTAGGCTTGATTACCAACAACGACGAGACGGTCTAAAGGGAGGAGGTGAGGGCCCTCAGAGTGTGGTGCCAGGACAATAACCTCACACTCAACGTCAACAAAACTAAGGAGATGATTGTGGACTTCAGGAAACAGCAGAGGGAAAACACCCCCCTATCCACATCGATGGAACAGTAGTGGAGAGGGTAGTAAGTTTTAAGTTCCTCGGCATACACATCACAGACAAACTGAATTGGTCCATCCACACAGACAGCATCGTGAAGAAGGCGCAGCAGCGCCTCTTCAACCTCAGGAGGCTGAAGAAATTCGGCTTGTCACCAAAAGCACTCACAAACTTCTACAGATGCACAATCGAGAGCATCCTGGCGGGCTGTATCACCGCCTGGTACGGCAACTGCTCCGCCCACAACCGTAAGGCTCTCCAGAGGGTAGTGAGGTCTGCACAACGCATCACCGGGGGCAAACTACCTGCCCTCCAGGACACCTACACCACCTGATGTCACAGGAAGGCCATAAAGATCATCAAGGACAACAACCACCCGAGCCACTGCCTGTTCACCCCGCTATCGTCCAGAAGGCGAGGTCAGTACAGGTGCATCAAAGCTGGGACCGAGAGACTGAAAAACAGCTTCTATCAAGGCCATCAGACTGTTAAACAGCCACCACACTGACTCAACTCCAGCCATTTTAATAATGGGAATTGATGTAAAATATATCACTAGCCACTTTAAACAATGCTACTTAATATAATATTTACATACGTATACATATGAGATCAATAATGTAGGGTATATACTGTGCTCTATATCATCTACTGCATCTTTATGTAATACATGTATCACTAGCCACTTTAAACTATGACACTTTGTTTACATACTCATCCATATGTATATACTGTGCTCGATACCATTACTGCATCTTGCCTATGCCGCTCTGTACCATCAGTCATTCATATATCTTTATGTACATATTCTTTATCCCTTTACACTTGTGTGGATAAGGAAGTAGTTTTTGGAATTGTTAGCTAGATTACTCGTTGGTTATTACTGCATTGTCGGAACTAGAAGCACAAGCATTTCGCTACACTCGCATTAACATCTGCTAACCATGTGTATGTGACAAATAAAATTTGATTTGATTGGGCAGAAGGAATGTAGTAAGGAATAGAAATACATAATGATCTGCAATTTCATTGATGCAGTAAGGGGACAACACACTAGGTCTAAATGAAACCATCTTTAGCGTACCTTTCAGACAACTTTACATTCAGCTTCACTCTCCCTCCCTCACAAATTTACTCCCTGTCCCACACATCCTATTTCCCTCACACCTTAGCTCGCCATCACGGCTAAATAACATTTTTAAACTTATGGAGCATGCACAGAAAGAACGGACAGAGAGAAGTAGCTGATTTGGCTAACAGCTTGTTAGGGGATGCGCCTGGCTGTTCATAGCAGTGACACGTGATATTCGATGGAGCACACATCACTCAATGGGTGATACACTCTGCGTTTTACGGATCGTCACGATTCACATGAATTATTTATTGAGATCAAAATGGTGGACATCTCAGAAAAGTGGTGAGTTAACCTTAATGGCAGCTCAAACATCCCTTTATCCAATTACAAAAACCAGACAGCATCTAAGGAGACAGGAGATGCAACAGAAATTAACTAGCTCTGCTGCTGGACAAATGTTTGTTTCCATTCCAGCTGGTGTCTCATTTAAAATGTGTCTCAGGTAGCGTCCGAACCAACCGGCACAACTGCTTTCTACATCAATGTGGAAACTCATTTGCTCACATTTTATTGATATAGACCGAAAACGAGAGAGAAACAAAATCTAATGAGTAGTGGAAAAAAAAAAGCTTCATTAAATGTGAAAATTGGTCAGAGAATTTAGTACATCGGTCTCTGGCCCTGCATCACAACCTCCAAGGGGAACATTCATTTACAGCTTTGAGACGCAGCAGAGACCGCGCCACTCACCATGCTGCGCCCCTCGCCGTTTTCAAAGATAAAAGTTTTCCATGCTTAAAAGAAGCTTAAAAAGTGAATGTAGGTGTAGCTGGACAATTAAAGCAACATAATAGTTTGTGTGTGTGTACATGCCGTGACCTTGGTGCGGCTTTGTAGAGATCTGGCACCGTTTCCAAATAAGTAGCGTTAACTGTTTGTAGTGTTGTTTACAGACATTCTGGCAACACAAACTACCCAGAGAAGCGGTTCCCCGTACAACCCACTCTCTACCCAGAGAAGCTGTTCCCCGTACAACCCACTCTCTACCCAGAGAAGCTGTTCCCCGTACAACCCACTCTCTACCCAGAGAAGCTGTTCCCGTACAACCCACTCTCTACCCAGAGAAGCTGTTCCCCGTACAACCCACTCTCTACCCAGAGAAGCTGTTCCCCGTACAACCCACTCTCTACCCAGAGAAGCTGTTCCCCGTACAACCCACTCTCTACCCAGAGAAGCTGTTCCCCGTACAACCCACTCTCTACCCAGAGAAGCTGTTCCCCGTACAACCCACTCTCTACCCAGAGAAGCTGTTCCCCGTACAACCCACTCTCTACCCAGAGAAGCTGTTCCCCGTACAACCCACTCTCTACCCAGAGAAGCTGTTCCCCGTACAACCCACTCTCTACCCAGAGAAGCTGTTCCCCGTACAACCCACTCTCTACCCAGAGAAGCTGTTCCCCGTACAACCCAGTCTCTACCCAGAGAAGCTGTTCCCCGTACAACCCAGTCTCTACCCAGAGAAGCTGTTCCCCGTACAACCCAGTCTCTACCCAGAGAAGCTGTTCCCCGTACAACCCAGTCTCTACCCAGAGAAGCTGTTCCCCGTACAACCCAGTCTCTACCCAGAGAAGCTGTTCCCCGTACAACCCACTCTCTACCCAGAGAAGCTGTTCCCCGTACAACCCACTCTCTACCCAGAGAAGCTGTTCCCCGTACAACCCACTCTCTACCCAGAGAAGCTGTTCCCCGTACAACCCACTCTCTACCCAGAGAAGCTGTTCCCCGTACAACCCACTCTCTACCCAGAGAAGCTGTTCCCCGTACAACCCACTCTCTACCCAGAGAAGCTGTTCCCCGTACAACCCACTCTCTACCCAGAGAAGCTGTTCCCCGTACAACCCACTCTCTACCCAGAGAAGCTGTTCCCCGTACAACCCACTCTCTACCCAGAGAAGCTGTTCCCCGTACAACCCACTCTCTACCCAGAGAAGCTGTTCCCCGTACAACCCACTCTCTACCCAGAGAAGCTGTTCCCCGTACAACCCACTCTCTACCCAGAGAAGCTGTTCCCCGTACAACCCACTCTCTACCCAGAGAAGCTGTTCCCCGTACAACCCACTCTCTACCCAGAGAAGCTGTTCCCCGTACAACCCACTCTCTACCCAGAGAAGCTGTTCCCCGTACAACCCACTCTCTACCCAGAGAAGCTGTTCCCCGTACAACCCACTCTCTACCCAGAGAAGCTGTTCCCCGTACAACCCACTCTCTACCCAGAGAAGCTGTTCCCCGTACAACCCACTCTCTACCCAGAGAAGCTGTTCCCCGTACAACCCACTCTCTACCCAGAGAAGCTGTTCCCCGTACAACCCACTCTCTACCCAGAGAAGCTGTTCCCCGTACAACCCACTCTCTACCCAGAGAAGCTGTTCCCCGTACAACCCAGTCTCTACCCAGAGAAGCTGTTCCCCGTACAACCCAGTCTCTACCCAGAGAAGCTGTTCCCCGTACAACCCATTCTCTACCCAGAGAAGCTGTTCCCCGTACAACCCACTCTCTACCCAGAGAAGCTGTTTCCTGTACAAACCACTCTCTACCCAGAGAAGCTGTTCCCTGTACAAACACTCTGCCAAAAGATGGGTTCTACGCTGATAAACCCTGAACTAATTAAGTGGAAAATAAAGTGCATAAACCAAAATACAGAAGCAAGGGTTCTGTGCTTACCCATGTGGAGAGGGCCCATCTTACCTTTGGTGTGTGTGTGTGTCTGCATGCTTGCCCAGTCAGAGTGGGTCTGTCTTACCTTTAGGATGTCCTGGGTCGGTGAACTCGTACTTCCCCATTCCCACAGTCCTCAACATCTGCAGCCCGTTGGGCCCTCTAGGATCATCCTGATAGGCTACTAGAGTAGACGGAAGCGGCGGCACCAACTGCTGCCCATTGGTCAGAGGCAGGACGGGGGGCTGTATGAGGGGATGAGGCATCAGATGACCGTTCCCCATCAAATTTTGGTTGTGTTGGTTGGGGTGTGTCCCACCCGGACCCCCTGAGGTGGAGGAAAGGGGCAAGGTGGCGACAGGGGGCTGGGCCAAGGGGTAGGGTGGCTGGGGGGGCATGCTGAGAACCATGGGGGGGGGTTGGTGTGAGGTGGAGTGTGGGGGAAGCTGGAAGTGGGCTGTCATGAGTGGGTGGGGGTGGGGGGGCATGGGGGATTGGATGGAGGGGGTCACACCTATGATGGGCGACTGGACAGTGACACTGTGGCTGAAGGAGGGGGGGCGGAGGGAATAGGAGTGGGGCAGGAGACTGGATTGGGTCACTGTTACTACTGGAGGTGCCCACGTAGGACCTAGAGAGAGGGGGATAGAGCAGAAAGCGGAAGGGAGAAATAGTTTTGATTATTATTACATTAACTACTAACAATTATCCTTTTAGCTAGCTCAACAAATGGCAGACTGTACAGAGTGGGCTAATGTTCCAGGTTCCCATGAATGAGACTAGGAAAACAAATACATGTACCTGTAACGCAGAGACAAGTCAAAGTTAGCTGGTTTCAGCTAAAGTCCTCTTAAATCGAATTTAATAAACGTGTCAAGGGTCAACTATCTGGTTCATTACAATTGCTTTGTTGACAAATATATCAGTTCTCATTAATATAAAAACAGTTACATAAAAAATATATACTATGGTTGTCTAACAGTACATATAGCTATTTCTAATTAATATATGTGCCAAAATAAATACTAATCACTTGCAAATAGCGCAAAGGGTATGCTATCTAGAATGTAAAACCATCTAATCGTGTGCTTGTTTGTCCGACACAAACAGGCTCACCACTGTAGCAGTGTAAACATAAACGTTACCCAATGCTACACAATTGACAACAATGACTCCCGCTACCAGTGCTTAAACTACCAGTTAAACCAATACAAGTACGTAGCTACATCGACGCATATATTATAGGCTAGGGCTAAACTAGCGCCCAGCATGAGGCTAGCTAGCTAACGTTCGAACCATTAAATTACCGAAAATATATAAATTACTAAAAAATCTAAACTAGAATGATTCAATTGTGCAACATAAGTATATAACCTGAGGCTTGGATGAACAAAATAAAGTAACCCGGAGTTTAAAATGTACTGTATATTTACTATTTAGAAAAGTCCGCGACGCCATTTTGTTTAGATTTGCATCATGTCATGGGCGTATTCATAACGCCGAATCTGTTGCAAAACGTTTCTTAAACGAAACGAAAATGGATCGAGCTCCCTGCATTTTCCAATATAAACTCTCGTTTTCCGTTTTGCACCTGTTTGAACTAACGATTACACACCATCCACCGAGCGTGGCTCCATTACTGACAATTCCATTGTCAATGGGGATACTTGGCTAGCATTTTCTAGCTTCGACAAACTCAAAAATGCACCTTAAGCATCACACAACCCATTAAATAGTTAGCGAAACATGTTATCGTACTATGTCGACGTATATTGTGTATAGTTATACATTACACACCTGTAAAACAGGATACACTTTGAGACAAAGGGAAGTAGGCTGGTTTTTCAGGAAAACTTCCTTCGATTGAGGAAGTGAGGTCACCATCACCAGTTCAAACAGCATCGCATTAGTGGAAACCAAAACTGTTCTTAGGGCAGGCCTGGTTATAGCGAGATACTGTATGTTCGAGTCGCGTCGTGGACAAATTTAGCATTTTACCTAACTTTAACATAATTAATATAGTTAATTACCCTAACATATTTAATTACCCTAACATGCTACGAAACGTCACTTCTGCCAGTCAAAACCGGCAACTGCCCTGAGAACAGTCTTGGTTTTCACTAATGCGATACCGCCCAATGTAAAGGCCACTAACCAACAGATCTGCTGACTCCATCTAGATAGTGACACCAATACACTTCAGTGGATATTAATGCATAAACCTGGAGGAATCCAATATTTTTTTGTTTTTTTTTAACTAGGCAAGTCAGTTACAATGACAGCCTACCAAAAGGCAAAAAGCCTCCTTGCGGGGATGGGGCCTGGGATATAAATAAATAAATAAATAAATATATATAGGACAAAACACACATCACAACAAGAGAGACACAACACTACATAAAGAGACCTAAGACAACAACATAACAAGACAGCAACACATGACAACACAGAATGGTAGCAGCACAACATGACAACATGGTAGCAGCACAAAAACATGGTATTGGGCAAAGTCAACAGCACAAAGGTCAAGAAGGTAGAGACAACAATACATCATACAAAGCAGCCACAAATGTCAGTAAGAGTGTCCATGATTGAGTCTTTGAATGAAGAGATTGAGATAAAACTGTTCAGTTTGAGTGTTTGTTGCAGCCCGTTCCAGTCGCTTTCTGCAGCGAACTGAAAAGAGGAGCGACCCAGGGATGTGCGCGTTTTGGAGACCTTTAACAGAATGTGACTGGCAGAACGGGTGTTGTATGTGGAGAATGAGGGCTGCAGTAGATATCTCAGATAGGGGGAAGTGAGACCTAAGAGGGTTTTACAAATAAGCATCAACCAGTAGGTCTTGCAACAGGTATACAGAGATGACCAGTTTACAGAGGAGTATAGATTGCAGTGATGTGTCCTATAAAGAGCATTGGTGGCAAATCTGATGGCCAAATGGTAAAGAACATCGAACCACTCAAGAGCACCCTTACCTGCTGATCTACCCTAGTAAAACTGACTATCCTACCGATCCTCGACTTCGGCGATGTCATCTACAAAATAGCTTCCAATACTCTACTCAGCAAACTGGATGCAGTTTATCACAGTGCCATCCGTTTTGTTACTAAAGCACCTTATACCACCCACCACTGCAACCTGTATGCTCTAGTCGGCTGGCCCTTGCTACATATTCATCCCCAGACCCACTGGCTCCAGGTCATCTACAAGTCCATCCTAGGTAAAGCTCCGCCTTATCTCAGTTCACTGGTCACGATGGCAACACCCACCCGTAGCATGTGCTCCAGCAGGTGTATCTCACTGATCATCCCTAAAGCCAACACCTCATTTGGCCGCCTTTCCTTCCAGTTCTCTGCTGCATGTGACTGGAACGAATTGCAAAAATCGTTGAAGTTGGAGACTTATCTCCCTCACCAACTTTAAGCAGCTGCTATCTGAGCAGCTAACTGATCGCTGCAGCTGTACATAGTCCATCGGTAAATAGGCCACCCAATTTACCTACCTCATCCCCATACTGTTTTTATTTATTTACTTTTCTGCTCTTTTGCACACCAGTATTTCTACCTGCACATGACCATTTATCACTCCAGTATTAATCTGCTAAATTGTAATTATTCACTTACCTCCTCATGCCTTTTACACACAATGTATATAGACTTCTTTTTTTTCTTCTGTGTTATTGACTTGTTTATTGTTTACCCATGTGTAACTCTGTGTTGTCTGTTCACACTGCTATGCTTTATCTTGGCCAGGTCGCAGTTGTAAATGAGAACTTGTTCTCAACTAGCCTACCTGGTTAAATAAAGGTGAAATAAATAAAATAAATCTATAAATAATGTCTCAGTAATCTAGCATGGGTAGCATGGTCATCTGAATCAGGGTTAGTTTGGCAGCTGGTGTGAAAGAGGAGCAATTACGATAGAGGAAACCAAGTCTAGATTTAACTTTAGCCTGCAGCTTTGATATGTGCTAAGAGAAGGACAGTGCACCATCTAGCCATTACTCCCAAGTACTTGTATGAGGTGACTACCTCAAGCTCTAAACCCTCAGTGGTAGTAATAACACCTGTGGGAAGAGGGGCATTCTTCTTGCCAAACCACATGACCACAATAATGAATAAAAGTAATACAAATTATGGCTCACAAATAACAATTTCTTAAAAATCTAAAACACAAAATAAACAAAACTGACCATATATTGTGTCACACCTACAGAAAAAATATCAGTGATGAGTGGTGTTTACCATGTAGCTAAGTGTATGTATTTACAGTGAGTCATGGAGCCCATCAGTATGTTCTACCTAGAGTCTAGCACGGGGTCCGTTTTTTGGAGCCAATCACCCCCCACGCCGACCACATCAATTCTGAACCCCTACTAATATCCGACATCAGGACAGATTTTTCTCCACAACCCGACCCACCCTCATAGAATTGCTTCTGAAAGCCGATACATTACCCGCCAAATTACAATGTATTTAATTGTTTATATGACTCCAGATTAGCTACCATTCCCCTCCCTGAGCAGTAGGCTACCATTCCCCTCCCTGAGCAGTAGGCTACCATTCCCCTCCCTGAGCAGTAGGCTACCATTCCCCTCCCTGAGCAGTAGGCTACCATTCCCCTCCCTGAGCAGTAGGCTACCATTCCCCTCCCTGAGCAGTAGGCTACCATTCCCCTCCCTGAGCAGTAGGCTACCATTCCCCTCCCTGAGCAGTAGGCTACCATTCCCCTCCCTGAGCAGTAGGCTACCATTCCCCTCCCTGAGCAGTAGGCTACCATTCCCCTCCCTGAGCAGTAGGCTACCATTCCCCTCCCTGAGCAGTAGGCTACCATTCCCCTCCCTGAGCAGTAGGCTACCATTCCCCTCCCTGAGCAGTAGGCTACCATTCCCCTCCCTGAGCAGTAGGCTACCATTCCCCTCCCTGAGCAGTAGGCTACCATTCCCCTCCCTGAGCAGTAGGCTACTATTCCCCTCCCTGAGCAGTAGGCTACTATTCCCCTCCCTGAGCAGTAGGCTACTATTCCCCTCCCTGAGCAGTAGGCTACTATTCCCCTCCCTGAGCAGTAGGCTACTATTCCCCTCCCTGCGTGAATTAATTGGTCTGCATGTCTATTCAACATTTGGATAAAAGGAAAACCATGCCATGAATTGAGAACAATGCCTTAAAATGTTTACAATGAAATGCGGCACATTGACAACTCAAATCGCTCTGAAAAAAGTGCCTGCTAATTAGCCTTACCTAATAAAAATCTATAGCCGACATAACAAAACCATTACATTCAATATTGTTTAGATATGGGAAACGGAAAACCTAGCCAGTTGCATAACTGAATGCATTCAACCAAAATGTGTCTTCTGCATTTAACCCAACCCCTCTGAATCAAAGATGTGCGGGGGCTGCCTTAAATCGACGTCATTGGCGCCCGGGGAGAAATTGTTGCTTGGAGTTAACTGCCTTGCTCAACTGCAGAACGGCAGATTTACCAACTTGCCAGCTAGGGGATTCGAACCAGCGATCTTTCGGTTACTGGCCCAACGCTCTTAGCCACTAGCTTACCTGCCACCATAATAATCAAATTGAAACTTAAATAACTACCAGAATCGAATATAGACCACAATAGCCAATAGGCATCTCAAACATTTTGGCCTGCATATGGTATATCAGTGGTATGAAAACTTTTTCAGTAGGAACCACATTTTTGGGGGGGGGGGGGGCAGAATTTCTGAGGACCCAATTTCCGGCGACCCCAAGCCAAACCACTCAAAATTTAAAAAAAATAATCAAATAACAATCAAATAACATTCAATTCATTACATTTGTCTCTTATCAAAATTCTCGTAATTGCTGGACTATTAAGCGCACCTGAATATAAATCGCACCCACTGAATCATTAAAAAATATGTATTTTGTACATAAATAAGCCGCACATGTCTATAAGCCGCAGGTGCCTACCGGTACATTGAAACAAATTAACTTTACACAGCCTTTAAACGAAACACGGCTTGTAACAAAAATAAATAGGCTTTAACGAAACACGGCTTGTAACAAAAATAAATAGGCTTTAACGAAACACAGCTTGTAACAAAAATTAAAACAGTAGCCTACCAAGAAAGTCATTGGTCACTATCTTCCTCCTCCTGTGCACTGAAACCACTGAAGTCATCTCCTTCGGTGTCGGAGTTGAATAGCCTCAGAATTGCTTATTCCGATGTTGGATCGTTATCATTGTCGCTCTCGTCACTTTCATCCGGAGGCAAATACCCCGCTGAGCTCATGCTGCCCCTTCAACACGCAGCAGTCCAGCCTTTCGAAACCCGTTGATGATAGTGGATTTTTTGACAATGCTCCACGCTGTCAGGACCCACTGGCAGACTTGACCATAAGTTGCTCTTCGCATGCGGCCCGTTTTAGTGAAGGATTTCTCCCCACTTGTCATCCAAGCCTCCCACTGAACGCCACCTTAAATGCACGATTTACACTGATGTCGAGTGGCTGCAAATACTTTGGGCCATCTGCTTTTCTTCCCTCTGAAAGCTTTTGTTGTCTTTTTGCACGGAGTCAGTTCCTCACGCTGCTGTTTCCAACGTCTTATCATCGACTCATTAAGGCCAAGCTCCCATGCAGCAGCTCTATTTCCTTTTCCAACAGCCAGATCGATCGCCTTCAACTTGAAAGCTGCATCATATGCATTTCTCCGTGTCTTTGCCATGATGAGGGTGACAAAATTACTACCGTAATCAGAATGATGGGAAGTTTGAGCGCGCTTGATTTACGTCACATTATGTGACGGTGCTCAGTTTTTTGGCGGCATGAATCTTGTGAAAGCGGGAAAAATCCATAAATTAGCCGCGTCATTGTATAAACCGCGAGGTTCAAAGTGTGGGAATAAAGTAGTGGCTTATAGTCTGGAAATTACAGTAAGAGAACCAATACTTACATTTACTCAGTAAAATTGTATTTTTCAAATAATTTCTCAATAACATTTGTATATTCCCACTTTGAATACCAATGGTCTAAATTACCAAAAGTATGAATTAAAGTAATTACTAAATGATAAACTGAATTAGCCAAATTGTAAATAAATACCTGCACGCACTTTTTGCTGGCTGTGTATCCATCTAAGGGGTTGTTGTCCTTGTCCACAATGACTCCAAAATCCTTCCAAACCAAACCAGGGATTTCATTTATGCAGCACCTGATTCCACGATGGTGTTGGCCTATTTCAAAACCTCTCTTTTTATTTCCTGGGTTAGGCATTTCTGCATGAGCTCGGCTAGCCAGGGAAAGCACACGAACACTTGGCATGTATTCTCATGTGGGGGAAATAAATACGTTTCAGCACCACACAAATAACGGACAGTTCCCTAATCCACTGCGTGCACGGCTGGTAGCCTATAGTTTGTTATCATTCAAAAGTCCCAATACGGCGCAGAGCATTCAATTTGACTGCTGGGAGACCACCAGCTCCGCTAAAAATATTGACAACTGTGTCGTTTTCACGGGATTGTTAAATAAATGTGGTCACTATTTGGTTTTATCATCTTCAACTCTCAAAGAACAGTCGGACAATTTCTTGGGCCACTATACCTATTTTGCCAATTGGACTGGGCACCTTTACTACACGGAACCCTACTTATCCATCACGGCTGGTCTGCCGACAGAACCGCACGAGGAGGCTACAACAGACTTCTTCCATTGCAATGTCCCTCTAAGGCACTTCTGCTAGCTTGTTAGCCCCGGCCCGTCAATATGCCTTGTCCATTGCTGTTCTGGTTAGTGATTGTCTTATTTCACTGTAGAGCATCTAGCCCTGCTCAATATGCCTTAGCTAACCCTTCAGTTCCACCTCCCACACATGTGGTGACATCACCTGGTTTAAATTATGTTTCTTGAGACAATCTCTCATCATCACTCTATGCCTAGGTTTACCTCCACTGTATTCACATCCTACCATACCTTTGTCTGTACATTATGCCTTGACTCTATTCTAGGACACCCAGAAACCTGTTCCTTTTAATCTCTGAATGCACTAGACAACCAGTTCTTATAACCTTCAGCCGTACCCTTATCCAACTCTTCCTCTGGTGATGAAGAGGTTAACTCAGGCCCCCAGTACTACACCTATTCCCCAGGCACTCTCATTTGTTGACTTCTGTAACCATAAAAGCAATGGTTTCATGCGTGTTAACATTAGAAGCCTCCTCCCCAAGATTGTTTTATTCACTGCCTTAGCACACTCTGCCAACCCCAATGTCCTAGCCGTGTCTGAATCCTGGCTTAGGAAGACCACCAAAAACCCTGAAAACTCCATCAACAACAACATTTTCCAACAAGATAGAACTGCAAAGGGGGCGGAGTTGCAATCTACTGCAGAGAGAGCCTGCAGAGTTCTGTCATACTATCCAGGTCTGTGCCAAAACAATTCGAGCTTCTACTTCTAAAAATCCACCTTTCCAGAAACAAGTCTCTCACCGTTTACGCTTGCTATAGACCACCCTCTGCCCCCAGCTGTGCCCTGGACACCATATGTGAATTGATTGCCCCCCATCCATCTTCAGTGCTCGTGCTGCTAGGTGACCTAAACTGGGACATGCTGAATACACCGGCCATCCTAAAATCTAAGCTTTATGCCCTCAATCTCACACAAATTATCAATGAACATACAAGGTACAACGCCAAATCCGTAAACATTGCACGCTCATAGATATCATCCTAAACAACTTGCCCTCCAAATACACCTCTGATGTCCTCAACCAAGATCTCAGCAATCACTGCCTCATTGCCTATATCAGTAATGGGTCTGTGGTCAAACGACCACCCCTCATCACTGTCAAACGCTCCCTAAAACACTTCAGCGAGCAGGCCTTTCTAATCGACCTGGCCCGGATATCCTGGAAGGATATTGACCTCATCCCATCAGTATAAGATGCCTGGTTATTCTTTAAAAAGTGCCTTCCTCACCAAGGGCTATATCTGTTCCTGGTTCTACATTTTTTGAATGCCCCAATTTAAAAAAAATTGAACCAGGAACAGATATAGCCCTTGGTTCACTCCAGACCTGACTGCCCTGGACCAGCACAAAAACATCCTGTGGTGTATTGTATTAGCATCAAATAGCCCCCGTGATATGCAACTTCTCAGGGAAGTCTGGAACCAATACATACAAGCAGTTAGCTTTCCTAAGACTAGCTTTATCAAAGAGAAATTTGCATCCTGTAGCACAAACTCAAAAACATTCTGGGACACTGAAGTCCATGGAGAATAAGAGCACCTCCTCCCAGCTGGGCCCACTGCACTGAGGCTAGGAAACACGGTCACCACCGATAAATAGCGATACTTTTTTCATTGTCAATAAGCATTTTTCTATGGCTGACCATGCTTCCCACCTGGCTACCCCTACCCCGGTCACCTGCCCTGTACCCCCCCACAGCAACTCGCCCAAGCCTCCCCATCTCCTTCACGCAAATCTAGATAGCTGATGTTCTGAAAGAACTTCAAAATCCGGACCCCTATAAATCAGCCAGGTTAGACAATCTGGACCCTCTCTTTATAAAATGATCTGCCAAAATTGTTGCAACCCCTATTACTAGCCTGTTCAACCCCTCTTTCGTATTGTCTGAGATCCCCAAAGATTGGAAAGCTGCCACGGTCATCCCCGTCTTCAAAGGGGGAGACACTCTAGAACAAAACTGCTACAGACCTATATCTATCCTACCCTACCATTCTAAGGTCTTCGAAAGCCAAGTTAAATCTTCTTTGGGACTGGGGGACAGTATTGAGTAGCTTGGACGAATAAGGTGCCCAGAGTAAACTGCCTGCTACTCAGGACCAGTTGCTAATATATGCATAATATTAGTAGATTTGGATAGAAAACACTCTGAAGTTTCTAAAAAACTGTTTGAATGATGTCTGAGTATAACAGAACTCATATGGCAGGCAAAAACCTGAGAAAAAAATCCAACCAGGAAGTGGGAAATCTGAGGTTTGTAGTTTTTCAAGTCATTACCTATCGAATATAGTGCGTCTATGGGGTCATATTGCACTTCCTAACATGCTGACCAGACCGGACACGTCGCAAATTTTGAAGTCCTTGTTATTCAATTATTGTGCGCGAGCCAACGAGTGTCTGCGTTGCCAAGGGCTAAAGTAGAACTCATTCCTATTTCTGACGCAGATCACGCTGCAAGTCCTGCCTCGCCCATCTCCTCATTGGTTTATAGAAGCAGGTACCCACGTGCCATCTCCTCATTGGTTATACCCACGTGGGTGAATGAAAGACAAACTGTTTTGCCGGTTGTCGTGGTAATACAATGAAAGTTTAGATGTGATCACCATATAAGTTAAACGATGAAAAATCCTGGAAGGAGGAAAGATGACTAGAAACGATTCGGTTATCCGTTTTATGTGTGGATTAATTGTCGGAGTAGAGGTCCTTGTGCATCTCAGGTAATATAACAACTCAACTTCCGGCGCCGACAGAGATGGCCGCCTCGCTTCGCGTTCCTAGGAAACTATGCCGTTTTTTGTTTTTTTTACGTGTTATTTCTTACATTAGTACCTCAGGTCATCTTAGGTTTCATTACATACAGCCGAGAAGAACTACTGTATATAAGATCAGCGTCAACTCACCATCAGTACGACCAAGAATATGTTTTTCGTGACGCGGATCCTGTGTTCTGCCTTACAAACAGGACAACGGAATGGATCGCATGCAGCGACCCCAAAAAACGACTCCGAAAAAGAGGGAAACGTAGCGGTCTTCTGGTCAGACTCCGGAGACGGGCACATCGTGCCCCACTTCCTAGCATTCTTCTTGCCAATGTCCAGTCTCTTGACAACAAGGTTGATGAAATCCGAGCAAGGGTAGCATTCCAGAGGGACATCAGAGACTGTAACGTTCTGTGCTTCACGGAAACATGGCTCACTGGAGAGACGCTATCCGATGCGGTGCAGCCAACGGGTTTCTCCACGCATCACGCCGACAGAAACAAACACCTTTCTGGTAAGAAGAGGGGTGGGGGTGTATGCCTTATGGCTAACGAGGCATGGTGCGATGAAAGAAACATACAGGAACTCAAATCCTTCTGTTCACCGGATTTAGAATACCTCACAATCAAATGTAGACCGCATTACCTACCAAGAGAATTCTCTTCGATTATAATCACAGCTATATATATCCCCCCCCAAGCAGACACATCGACGGCTCTGAACGAACTTTATTTAACTCTTTGCAAACTGGAAACCATTTATCCGGCGGCTGCATTCATCGTTGTTGGGGATTTTAACAAGGCTAATCTGAAAACAAGACTCCCTAAATTTTATCAGCATATCGATTGCGCAACCAGGGGCGGAAAAACCTTGGATCACTGTTACTCATATAAGGCGCATATAAGGCCCTGCCCCGCACCCCTTTCGGAAAAGCTGACCACAACTCCATTTTGCTGATACCTGCCTACAGACAAAAGCTAAAAAAAGAAGCTCCCACGCTGAGGTCTGTCCAACGCTGGTCCGACCAAGCTGACTCCACACTCCAAGACTGCTTCCATCACGTGGACTGGAACATGTTTCGTATTGCGTCAAATAACAACATTGACGAATACGCTGATTCGGTGTGCAAGTTCATTAGAACGTGCGTTGAAGATGTCGTTCCCATAGCAACGATTAAAACATTCCCTAACCAGAAACCTTGGATTGATGGCAGCATTCGTGTGAAACTGAAAGCGCGAACCACTGCTTTCAATCAGGGCAAGGTGTCTGGTAACATGACTGAATACAAACAATGCAGCTATTCCCTCCGTAAGGCTATCAAACAAGCTAAGCGTCAGTACAGAGACAAAGTAGAATCTCAATTCAACGGCTCAGACACAAGAGGCATGTGGCAGGGTCTACAGTCAATCACGGACTACAGGAAGAAATCCAGCCCAGTCACGGACCAGGATGTCTTGCTCCCAGGCAGACTAAATAACTTTTTTGCCCGCTTTGAGGACAATACAGTGCCACTGACACTGACTGCAACGGAAAAATGCGGTCTCTCCTTCACTGCAGCTGAGGTGAGTAAAACATTTAAACGTGTTAACCCTCGTAAGGCTGCAGGCCCAGACGGCATCCCCAGCCGCACCCTCAGAGCATGCGCAGACCAGCTGGCTGGTGTGTTTACGGACATATTCAATCAATCCCTATACCAGTCTGCTGTTCCCACATGCTTCAAGAGGGCCACCATTGTTCCTGTTCCCAAGAAAGCTAAGGTAACTCAGCTAAACGACTACCGCCCCGTAGCACTCACTTCCGTCATCATGAAGTGCTTTGAGAGACTAGTCAAGGACCATATCACCTCCACCCTACCTGACTCCCTAGACCCACTCCAATTTGCTTACCACTCAAATAGGTCCACAGACGATGCAATCTCAACCACACTGCACACTGCCCTAACCCATCTGGACAAGAGGAATACCTATGTGAGAATGCTGTTCATCGACTACAGCTCGGGATTCAACACCATAGTACCCTCCAAGCTCGTCATCAAGCTCGAGACCCTGGGTCTCGACCCCGCCCTGTGCAACTGGGTACTGGACTTCCTGACGGGCCGCCCCCAGGTGGTGAGGGTAGGTAACAACATCTCCTCCCCGCTGATCCTCAACAATGGGGCCCCACAAGGGTGCGTTCTGAGCCCTCTCCTGTACTCCCTGTTCACCCACGACTGCGTGGCCACGCACGCCTCCAACTCAATCATCAAGTTTGCGGACGACACAACAGTGGTAGGCTTGATTACCAACAACGACGAGACGGCCTACAGGGAGGAGGTGAGGGCCCTCGGAGTGTGGTGTCAGGAAAATAACCTCACACTCAACGTCAACAAAACTAAGGAGATGATTGTGGACTTCAGGAAACAGCAGAGGGAACACCCCCCTATCCACATCGATGGAACAGTAGTGGAGAGAGTAGCAAGTTTTAAGTTCCTCTGCATACACATCACAGACAAACTGAATTGGTCCACTAACACAGACAGCATCGTGAAGAAGGTGCAGCAGCGCCTCTTCAACCTCAGGAGGCTGAAGAAATTCGGCTTGTCACCAAAAGCACTCACAAACTTCTACAGAGGCACAATCGAGAGCATCCTGGCGGGCTGTATCACCGCCTGGTACGGCAAGTGCTCCACCCTCAACCGTAAGGCTCTCCAGAGGGTAGTGAGGTCTGCACAACGCATCATCGGGGGCAAACTACCTGCCCTCCAGGACACCTACACCACCCGATGTTACAGGAAGGCCATAAAGATCATCAAGGACAACACCCACCCGAGCCACTGCCTGTTCACCCCGCTATCATCCAGAAGACGAGGTCAGTACAGGTGCATCAAAGCTGGGACCGAGAGACTGAAAAACAGCTTCTATCTCAAGGCCATCAGACTGTTAAACAGCCACCACTAACATTGAGTGGCTGCTGCCTACACACTGACACTGACTCAACTCCAGCCACTTTAATAATGGGAATTGATGGGAAATGTTGTAAAATATATCACTAGCCACTTTAAACAATGCTACCTTATATAATGTTACTTACCCTACATTATTCATCTCATATGCATACGTATATACTGTACTCTATATCATCGACTGCATCCTTATGTAATACATGCATCACTAGCCACTTTAACTATGCCACTTTGTTTACATACTCATCTCACATGTATATACTGTACTCGATACCATCTACTGTATCTTGCCTATGCTGCTCTGTACCATCACTCATTCATATATCCTTATGTACATATTCTTTATCCCCTTACACTGTGTATAAGACAGTAGATTAGGAATTGTTAGTTAGATTACTTGTTGGAACTAGAAGCACAAGCATTTCGCTACACTCACATTAACATCTGCTAACCATGTGTATGTGACAAATAAAATTTGATTTGATTTGATGTTTATATCCCAGGACAAATCAGCTAGCAAGTACAGGCTAGCTAAATAGGACAAATTAACGTTAGCTAGCAGGTGCAAGCTAACTAGCTAAATTGCCATAATGTTTTTTGACCTGTTCCCAAGTTAATGTCATTGGTTCAGAGTTTGTTTTGACATTTTAACCTGCGTGTTGTGAACGCGTTTGGTGTGGGGGGGGGGGGGATTCCGTGTAAGGCTTCCACTAGATGTCAACAGTCTTTAGAACGTTGTTTGAGGTTTCTACTGTGAAGGAGGGGGGAATGAGAGCTGATTGAGTCAGGGGTCTGGCAGAGTGCCATGAGCTGATAACGCGCGCTCACACGAGAGTTAGCTGCCTTCCATTGCATTTCTACAGACAAAGGAATTCTCTGGTTGAAATATTGAAGATTTATGATAAAAACATTTTAAAGATTGATTCTATACTTCGTTTGACATGTTTCTACGAACTGTAATATGACTTTTCGCCTGAACTTTCGCCTGGACTTGCCCGCGCCTCGTGAGTTTGGATTGTGTACTAAATGCGAACAAAAAGGAGGTATTTGGACATAAATGGACTTTATCGAACAAAACAAACATTTATTGCGGAACTGGGATTCCTGGGAGTGCATTCTGATGAAGATCAAAGGTAAGTGAATATTTATAATGCTATTTCTGACTTCTGTTGACTACACAACATGGCGGGTATCGGTTTGGCTCGTTTTGTTGTCTGAGCGCTGTATTATTGCATGGTGTGCTTTTTCCGTAACGTTTTTTTTTTTAATCTGACACCGCGGTTGCATTAAGGAGAAGTGGATCTAAAATTTTTACACTTGTATCTTTTATTATGAGTATTTCTGTAAATTGATGTGGCTCTCTGCAAAATCACCGGATGTTTTGGAACTACTGAACATAACGCGCCAATGTAAACTGAGATTTTTGGATATAAATATGAACTTTATCGAACAAAACATGTATTGTGTAACATAAAGTCCTATGAATGTCATCTGATTAAGATCAAAGGTTAGTGATTAACTTTATCTCCATTTCTGCTTTTTGTGACTCCTCTCTTGGGCTGGAAAAATGGCTGTTTTTCTCTGTGACGAGGTACTGACCTAACATAATTGTTTGGATTGTTTGTCGTAAAACCTTTTTGAAATCGGACACTGTGGCTAGATTTACAACAAGTTTATCTTTAAAATGGTGTAAAATACTTGTATATTTGAGGAATTTTAATTATGGGATTTCTGTTTTGAATTTGGCGCCCTGCAATTTCACTGGCTGTTGGCGAGGAGGGACGCTACCGTCCCACATATCCCAGAGAGGTTATTAATTGACAAACAGATCACCGACCACTTCGAATCCCACCGTACCTTCTCCTCTATGCAATCTGGCTTCCGAGCTGGTCATGGGTGCACCTCAGCCACGCTCAAGGTCCTAAACGATATCATAACTGTCATCGATAAGAGACAATACTGTGCAGCCATCTTCATCGACCTGGCCAAGGCTTTCGACTCTGTCAATCACCACATTCTTATCGGCAGACTCAACAGCCTTGGTTTCTCAAATGACTGCCTCGCCTGGTTCACCAACTACTTCTCTGATATAGTTCAATGTTGTCCGGACCTCTGGCAGTCTATGGGGGTGCCACAGTGTTCAATTCTCACGTCAACTCTCTTCTCTGTATATAGCAATGATGTCACTCTTGCTGTTGGTGATTCTCTGATCCACCTCTATGCAGACGACACCATTCTGCATACATCTGGCCCTTCTTTAGACACTGCGCTAACTAACCTCAAGACGAGCTTCAATGCCATTACAACTCTCCTTCGGTGGCATCCACCTACTCTTAAATGCAAGTACAACTAAATGCATGCTCTTCAACCGATTGCTGCCCGCACCTGCCCGCAAGTCCAGCATCACTACTCTGGACAGTTCTGACATAGAATATGTGGACCACTACAAATACCTAGGTGTCTGGTTAAACTGTAAACTCTCCTTCCAGACCCACATTAAGCATCTCCAATCGAAAATGTAATCTAGAAATCGGCTTCCTATTTCGCAACAAAGCATCCTTCACTCATGCTGCCAAACATACCCTCGTAAAACTGACTATCCTACCGATCCTCGACTTCGGCGATGTCATACTGTATTATTGACTGTATGTTTGTTTTACTCCATGTGTAACTCTGTGTCGTTGTGTGTCAAACTGCTTTGCATCATCTTGGCCAGATCGCAATTGTAAATGAGAACTTGTTCTCAACTTGCCTACCTGGTTAAATAAAGGTGAAATAAATAAATAAATAAAAATGACAAAATAGGCTCCAACACTCCACTCAACATATTGGATGCAGTCTATCACAATGCCATCCATTTTGTCACCAAAGCCCCATATACTACCACCATTACAACCTGTACTCTCTCGTTGGCTGGCACTCCATACTCATTGCCAAATCCACTGGCTACAGGTCATCTACAGGTCATCGCTAGGTAAAGTCCCGCCTTCTCAGTTCACTGGTCAACATAGCAGCACCCACCAGCAGCACGTGCTCCAGCAGGTATATTTCACTGGTTACCCCCAAAGCCAATTCCTTTGCTTTGTCTTGGCCAGGTCGCAGTTGTTAATGAGAACTTGTTCTCAACTAGCCTAACTGGTTAAATAAAGGTGAAATAAAATAAATAAAATAAAGTTTTCACAATTCCGATTACACATTTAGCTCTATCAGAAGTATACAACAAGTAACCCATGCTTTCGATGATCAGTAAACATCAATTGATAATGCAATTTCAGATACGTGAGCATAGCCTATCCATTTCGTATGTAGCTAGCTAGCTTGCAAGGCAAACATTGTGTCATTTAGCTTGCCTCAGAAATTAGGCTTTTGGACAGAGCTTGACGTTGGCAAAATCCTCATCCTGGTAAAGTTGTAAGTCGGACCAACTGTCCCCCTTCTGCTGCTTGAAAGGCAGAGCCCACGAAGGATGTGACATTAACCTAAACCACTCATACTTGTCTAGTATAGTACACACATTTTTATATCACTCAAATATCCAATTAATTGGTGGCCAATATTGAGAGATATCGTGAGGCTATTTCACTGCTATGCGGTTGACACACAGCTGTACATTTCAATGAAACATGGTGAAGCCCCAAAATTGCCTTCGCTAGAAGCATGTGTTTCAGACATAAGGAAGTGGATGGCTGCAAACTTTATATTTTTAAACTCGGACAAAACAGAGATGCTTGTTCTCGGTCCCAAGAAACAAAGAGATCTTCTGTTGAATCTGACAATCAATCTTAATGGTTGTACAGTCGTCTCAAATAAAACTGTGAAGGACCTCGGCGTTACTCTGGACCCTGATCTCTCTTTTGAAGAACATATCAAGACTGTTTCAAGGACAGCTTTAATTCCATCTACTTAACATTGCAAAAATCAGAAACTTTCTGTCCAAAAATGATGCAGAAAAATGTATTCATGCTTTTGTCACTTCTAGGTTAGACGACTGCAATGCTCTACTTTCCGGCTACCCGGATAAAGCACTAGATAAACTTCAGTTAGTGCTAAATACGGCTGCTAGAATCCAAACTAGAACCAAAAAATTTGATCATATTACTCCAGTGCTAGCCTCCCTACACTGGCTTCCTGTCAAGGAGAGGGCTGATTAAGGTTTTATTGCTAATCTACAAAGCATTACATGGGCTAGCTCCTACCTCTCTCTCTGATTTGGTCCTGCCGTACATACCTACACGTACGCTACGGTCACAAGACGCAGGCCTCCTAATTGTCCCTAGAATTTCTAAGCAAACAGCTGGAGGCAGGGCTTTCTCCTATAGAGCTCCATTTTTATGGAACAGTCTGCCTACCCATGTCAGAGAAGCAAACTCGGTCTCAACCTTTAAGTCTTTGCCGAAGACTCATCTCTTCAGTGGGTCATATGATTGAGTGTACTCTGGCCCAGAAGTGTGAAGGTGAAAGGAAAGGCTCTGGAGCAACGAACCGCCCTTGCTGTCTCTGCCTGGCCGGTTCCCCTCTTTCCACTGGGATTTTCTGCCTCTAACCCTATTATATGGGCTGAGTCACTGGCTTACTAGGGGTCTTTCATACCGTCCCTAGGAGGGGTGCGTCACTTGAGTGGGTTGAGTCACTGATGTGATCTTCCTGTCTTGGTTGGCGCCCCCCCTTGGGTTGTGCCGTGGCGGAGATCTTTGTGGGCTATACTCGGCCTTGTCTCAGGATGGTAAGTTGGTGGTTGAAGATATCCCTCTAGTGGTGTGGGGGTTGTGCTTTGGCAAAGTGGGTGGGGTTATATCCTTCCTGTTTAGCCCTGTCCAGGGATGTCATCGGATGGGGCCACAGTGTCTCCTGACCCCTCCTGTCTCAGCCTCCAGTATTTATGCTGCAGTAGTTTGTGTCGGGGGGCTAGGGTCAGTTTGTTATATCTGGAGTACTTCTCCTGTCCTATTTGGTGTCCTGTGTGAATTTAAGTGCTCTCTCTAATTCTCTCTTTCTTTCTCTCGGAGGACCTGAGCCCTAGGACCATGCCTCAGGACTACCTGACATGATGACTCCTTGCTGTCCCCAGTCCACCTGGCCATGCTGCTGCTCCAGTTTCAACTGTTCTGCCTTATTATTATTTGACCATGCTGGTCAAATATGAACATTTTAACATCTTGGCCATGTTCTGTTATAATCTCCACCCGGCACAGCCAGAAGAGGACTGGCCACCCCACATAGCCTGGTTCCTCTCTAGGTTTCTTCCTAGGTTTTGGCCTTTCTAGGGAGTTTTTCCTAGCCACCGTGCTTCTACACCTGCATTGCTTGCTGTTTGGGGTTTTAGGCTGGGTTTCTGTACAGCACTTTGAGATATCAGCTGATGTACAAAGGGCTATATAAATACATTTGATTTGATTTGCTATTTGTAGTTATGATCTATGCGTTTCAAGAGGTGATGAAATCGCAGCCAAATAGTTAACATTTATTAAACAATCCCTTGAAAACAGCATGCAGTTGTCAATGGTTTTAGTTGAGCTGGGGATGTCCTTGCCCAAAGACATTTCCGTTATGAAGAAAGGATTAGTAGTGTGCAGTACAGCAGCCATCCACAGCAGCACAGCGTCACCTTGTGTCCAGGAGGCCTTGGTGCTTTTGGACTCATTCCTGAAGAGATGGACAGAAAGACGTCTCAGAGCAGGACTGAAGGGACTGACGGAGAGGGCATGGTTGTGGGAGCGTCGCTCCCTCTTGGTTGTATTCTGCTAATTAATTATTCATGATTGATGTTACCATTATTGCACAACCGAATCATTTCTGCAACAACTGTCAGAAACCGTCTCAGGAAAGCTCATCTGCATGCTCGTCGTCCACACCATGGTCTTAACCTGACTGCAGTTCAGCGTCTTAACCAACAGCGAACACAATGGCCTTTTAACTTTGTGACTAGGGGGCAGTATCATTTTTGGATAAAAAAACGTTCCCGTTTTAAAAAATGGGATATTTTGTCACGACAAGATGCTCGACTATGCATATCATTGACAGCTTTGAATCGAAAACACTCACGTTTCCAAAACTGCAAAGATATTGTCTGTGATTGCAACAGAACTGATGTTACAGGCAAAACCCAGATAAAAATCCAATCAGGAAGTGCCCCATTTTTTGAAAGCGCTGCATGCCAATGACTCTTTCTATGGCTGTGAATGGGCTACGAATGAGCTTACGCTTTCTACGTATTCCCCAAGGTGTCTACAGCATTGTGACGTCTTTTTACGCATTTATGTTGAAGAATAGCCGTAAGGGACCAACATTGAGCAAGTGGTCACATGATGGCTCCCGCAGAAAATCTTGCGTTATGTACAGAAGTAGCCATTTTTCCAATCGCTTCTAATGAGAAACCAATTGTCCCGACGGATATATTATCGAATAGATATGTGAAAAACACCTTGAGGTTTGATTCTAAACAACGTTTGCCATGTTTCTGTCGATATTATGGAGCTAATTTGGAAAAAAGTTTGGCGTTGTAGTGACCGCATTTTCCGGTCGATTTCACGTGAAGAACAAACGGGAGCTATTTCGCCTACAAAAATAATATTTTGGGAAAAAAGGAACATTTGCTATCTAACTAGGAGTCAGTGAAAACATCCGAGGTTCTTCAAAGGTAAATTATTTAATTTGATTGCTTTTCTTATTTGTGAATGTTGTCTGCTGTTAGCAGGGCATAATGCTATGCTAGGTTATGATAAACTTACACAAATGCTTGTCTAGCGTTGGCTGTAAAGCATATTTTGAAAATCTGAGATGACAGTGTGATTAACAAAAGGCTAAGCTGTGTCTCAATGTATGTAAATTTGTGATTTTCATGAATAGGAAGATTTTCTAGGAAGATTTATGTCCGCTGCGTTATGCTAATTAGTTTGAGGCGATGATTACGCTCCCGGATCCGGGTTTGAGAGTCGCAAGAAGTTTTAATCAACATGTAATTTGAATGCACAGAGTTACAGAGATACCGTGACGAGAACCTGAGGCCCACTGTTGTGCCATTCATCCGCAGCCATCATGTTTCAGCATGATAATACACAGCTCCATGTCGCAAGGATCTGTACATAACTGGAAACTGAAGATGTCCCAGTTCTTCCATGGCCTGCATACTCAGACATGTCACCCATTGAGCATGTGTGGGATGCCCTGGATCGATGTGTTCAACAGAGTGTTCCAGTTCCTGCCAATATCCAGCAACTTCACACAGCCACTGGGGTGTGGGACAACATTCCACAGGCCACAATCAACAGCCTGATCAACTGTATTGAATTCATATTTTTGTTCAGTGTAGATGAAGTGGAGGAGATAGGTTAAAGAAGGACTTTTAGCCTTGAGACAATTAAGACAGATTGTGTATGTTTGCCCATCAAGAAGGTGAATGGGCAACACAACATATTGAAATGCCTTTGAACCGGGTATTGTAGTAAGTGCCAGGTTCGTGTGTGTCAAGAACTGCTAGGTTTTTTCCGCTCCACAAAGGACATCCAGCCAACGGCAGGCCAGTGGTCGAAAACAGTTAATTGATGAGAGGACAAAGGAGGCTGACACGAATTGTGCAGAGCAACAAACAGGCTACAGTTAATTAACTGACAGTCCATTACAACATTGGTGCCCAAAGACCAATAAAAGAAGGCACAACTCGTCGTACCTTGACACGAATGTGGTATGTCAGTTGACGACCTTACAAAGTTACACTTCTTTCAGCAAAAAACAAGAAACTGCGATTGCAGTGGGCTAAGGAACGACGGACATTGGAGAATTGGAAAAAACATCCCCTGGTCGGATAAATCTCAGTTCCTGCTGTTGCATACTGATGGGAAGACTAAGATACGAAGAAAAACACATGAGCACATGCATCCATTATACCGTGTGTCAACATTGTAGGCAGGTGGTGGTGGTGTGGGGTGTGTTTTCATGGCCCACATTGAGCACCTTATAAAAGTGGAGCAACGTTTGTATGCCACAGGATATCTGAACATCATTGCCAATCACATGCATACCTTCATTGCTGGAGTGTATCCATTTGCAAATTGATTAATTTTATCAGGATAATCCCCCATGCCACAAGGCTAGGATTGTCCAGGAATGGTTCCACGAACATAAGTGAATTAGGTTTCCTGCAGCGGCCTGCCCAGTCACCAGATCTCAATCCAATTAAGCATCTGTGGGATGAGATGGAATGAGCTAGTCGAAATAGAGTTCCACTACCAGCCAACCAGACAACTGTGGGAAGTATTGGAGGCAACATGGGGACCAATTGACACCTTGTAGAGTCCACGCCCCGACGAATTGAGGCTGTTCTGAGGGCAAAATGGCATGCAACTCAATATTAGGAAGTGTATACTGAAGTAACAAGATGGAACTCATTAGCGATTGCCAACATCCTCTTGCAGTAAAGCTCATTAAAAGGTTTAAAAGACGCCTTCCCAAAGTAAGTGGCAACCACTATTTCTACCCAATTCCTGTCCTAGTGCAGCAATGCGTGTTTAGTTCCACCCTCTGAACACTGACGTATGGCTCCTTATAAATATTGATTAATCAGGCGTGCACATCTCCACCTTCATCGGTTTGCACAGCCCATACCGTCTCTGGCACAGGTCACACTCCATGATTTGTAAACAAACCAAACAGCCAGGGTAGCTAATCGCTACGGAGCACAGCTACCAGTAACTATTAGCAACTGTGGATAATTGTTTCCAAGAGTACCTATAACTATGCTAGCTAGCTACCATTCAGCTGTTTTTCTGATAATTAGGTTATGTAGTTAGTAGCAAGCTACTGTACTCAAAATGTAATTAACTTGTTAGCTACCTGGCTCACCAACTAACAATAGCTGGAATGACCGAGCTGTAATGTTTACAAGTATCTCCACTAGTTGGAGCCAAGGAAAGCAACTATTGTCTTTATCAACGATGGACACTAGTTAGAATGTGTACCAATAACTTTCTAACAATATAGCTAGCTACTAACAAAATAGCCCAATATCTTGAATGTTGTTTTCATGAGCCGGTTAGACTAAGGATGTCACTTGGTCAAATAAAGAATCATACTTTAAACCAAATGCTTTGCCTTACGCTATTAAACAAAAGGTCACTGGTTGGAATCCCCAAGCTGACTACAGTAGGTGAAAAATCTGTTGACGTGCCCTTGAGCAAGGCGCTTAGCCCCTAATTGCTTCTGTAAGTCACTATGGCAAAATTACTCAAATGTATATACACATCTTACAAATGTACACATAGCATGTAATTTTACTATTATATACACAGTGGGGAGAACAAGTATTTGATACACTGCCAATTTTGCAGATTTTCCTACTTACAAAGCATGTAGAGATCTGTAATTTTTATCATAGGTACACTTCAACTGTGAGACTGAATCTAAAACAAAAATCCAGAAAATCACATTGTATGATTTTTAAGTAATTAATTTGCATTTTATTGCATGACATAAGTATTTGATACATCAGAAAAGCAGAACGTAATATTTGGTACAGAAACCTTTGTTTGCAATTACAGAGATCATACGTTTCCTGTAGTACTTGACCAGGTTTGCACACAATGCAGCAGGGATTTTGGCCCACTCCTCCATACAGACCTTCTACAGATCCTTCAGGTTTCGGGGCTGTCGCTGGGCAATACGGACTCTCAGCTCCCTCCAAAGATGTTGTATTGGGTTCAGGTCTGGAGACTGGCTAGGCCACTCCAGGACCTTGAGATGCTTCTTACGGAGCCACTCCTTAGTTGCCCTGGCTGTGTGTTTCGGGTCGTTGTCATGCTGAAAGAAGACCCAGCCACGACCCATCTTCAATGCTCTTACTGAGGGAAGGAGGTTGTTGGCCAAGATCTCACGATACATGGCCCCATCCATCCTCCCCTCAATACGGTGCAGTCGTCCTGTCCCCTTTGCAGAAAAGCATCCCCAAAGAATGATGCTTCCACCTCCATGCTTCACGGTTGTGATGGTGTTCTTGGGGTTGAACTCATCCTTCTTCCTCCAAACACAGAGAGTGGAGTTTAGACCAAAAAGCTCTATTTTTGTTTCATCAGACCACATGACCTTCTCCCATTCCTCCTCTGGATCATCCAGATGGTCACTGGCAAACTTCAGATGGGCCTGGACATGCGCTGGCTTGAGCAGGGGGACCTTGTGTGCGCTGCAGGATTTTAATCCATGACAGCGTAGTGTGTTACTAATGGTTTTCTTTGAGACGGTGGTCCCAGCTCTCTTCAGGTCATTGACCAGGTCCTGCCGTGTAGTTCTGGGCTGATCCCTCACCTTCCTCATGATCATTGATGCCCCACGAGGTGAGATCTTGCATGGAGCCCCAGACCGAGGGTGATTGACCGTCATCTTGAACTTCTTCCATTTTCTAATAATTGCACCAACAGTTATTGCCTTCTCACCAAGCTGCTTGCCTATTGTCCTGTAGCCCATCCCAGCCTTGTGCAGGTCTACAATTTTATCCCTGATGTCCTTACACAGCTCTCTGGTCTTGGCCATTGTGGAGAGGTTGGAGTCTGTTTGATTCAGTGTGTGGACAGGTGGGTTTTATACAGGTAACGAGTTCAAACAGGTGCAGTTAACACAGGTAATAAAGTGGAGAACAGGAGGGCTTCTTAAAGAAAAACAGGTCTGTGAGAGCCAGAATTCTTACTGGTTGGTAGGTGATCAAATACTTATGTCATGCAATAAAATTCAAATTAATTACTTGAAAATCAGTGTGATTTTCTGGATTGTTGTTTTAGATTGTGTCTTTCACAGTTGACGTGTACCGGTGATTAAAAATTACAGACCTCTACATGCTTTGCAAGTAGGAAAACCTGCAAAATCAAATACTTGTTCTCCCCACTGTGTGTGTGTGTGTGTGTGTGTGTGTGTGTGTGTGTGTGTGTGTGTGTGTGTGTGTGTGTATATATATGAACTTGACTGCTTTATATGCATTTACTTCACTGCAGTGTTACCTATACTATAGCTAGCCAGCCAGCCAAACTTATTAGTGACCCATAGGCCTACTCTTGCTGCTAACGTTATAGTAGCGCTGCCGTACATAACTACTCTGTGTCCCAGCGGTGTTGACGTTTCACCTATCCACATCTTCATCTACTTTTGATGTCACCGGCTAGCTTTTCAGGTAATGTTAGCTAGTTGACGTTAATCATGAAGTGAGCACCTGATAAGTCGTTCGGCGAAGGTGTGCGTTGCCAGGCTGCTTACTGTAGACAAGTGAACGTCAGTTGTTCATCAGAATGATATTAGCTATTTTTTACTCACCGCTTCACTGTCAGCCCATCCAACAGCTCCAGATCGAACGAGGTGCATTACTAACAGCAGTAAGCTGCAGCACCAGGTTGTAAATGGGAAGTAATGTACCCAGACATGTAAATGTTTTATAGGTGCTTCCAAATGAACTAAAGCCAGCCCTCACAAGATATGTATAGCCATTTATTATCAGTAAACACTCGGCATAGATGCAGAATAATACAAAGGATTTCCCTGTTCAAGTCCAAATAAATCATACTTTGACTAAAATGATGACTTATTGACTTGGGGACAAAAGGCCACTAAAATGTGCAGTTGTGTCACAGAACAATGCCACAGAGGTCTCAAGATTTGAGGGACTGTGCAATTAGCATGCTGACAGCAGGAATGTCTACCAAATATGTTGCCAATAAATGTAATGTTAATTTCTCTACCAACGTCGTTTTAGAGAATTTGGCACTAAGTCCAATAGTCCTCACAAAACGCAGAGCACGTGCATGGCGTTGTGTGGACGAGCAGTTTGCTGATGTCAACGTTGTGAACAGAATGCCCCATGGTGGCGGTGGGCTTATGGTATGGGCAGACATAAGCTACAAACAACGAACACAATTGCATTTTATCTATGGCAATTTTCAGCATGATAATGCACGGCCGTATGTCCCAATACTTCCTCGGCCTGCATACTCAGCCATATCAACCATTGAGCATGTTTGGGATGCTCTGGATCGACAGCGTGTTCCAGTTCCCATCAATATCCAGCAACTTCACACAACCATTGAAGGGGAGTGGGACAACATTCCACAGTCAACAGCCTGATGAACTCTATGTGAAGGAGATGTCACGCTGCATGAGGCAAATGGTGGTCACACCAAATACTGACTGGTTCTGATCCACGCCCCTACTTTTTTTGCATATCTGTATTCCCAGTCACGTCAAATCCAGATAATTTAAATAAATTCAGTATGGCCTGACTAATTTCCTTATATTAAATGTAAAAGTAAAATCTTAGACATTTTTGCATGTTTTTATATTTTTGTTCAGTCTATTTAGCCATTAGCATGAATGAATGTCATTGTCATGACCGATGTCCTAAAATAACTTTCCACCAGCACTCGTGTATAATCGCAATTGGCCGACACGCAGTTGATATGGGTACTCAGTTGATGAAACCAACGCTGCATACTCCGGTTGTAAAACAGTCTCAAGCACTCAAAATTGGATAGGATTCTCCGCTATTAAATAGTGGCCATGGTATTCTGACAGTTAAAAATTAAGATATGTACTCTTTGACAAGTAACCCCTATTCTGCCAAGATCACCTCTGAACACGGAATATTTGAACCTTACAAATAGATAAACATCTTAGTTAGCTACCTCGCCCACCTTAGCCATATGATCCCTAGTTCATTGAATGAAATTTTAGAAAGAAAGTATTTGGTTGTAATTGTAATGGTGCAGGGTGGCCAACACTCATCCTGAAGAGTCCAGGAGAGCTACTGGGTGTGCAGGCTTTTCCTCCAGCCCTTCTTGAACACACCCCATTGTAATTTATTTATAAATAAAAGCCGACTGGTGTGTTTGAACAGGATTGGACAAAAAGCCTGCACACCATTGAGCTTTCGGACAATAAAATCAATACTACTAAAAGTTAATGTCAAGCCCTGACTGATTGTCATATGCAGCAGCATTCTGTATGGGTGACATCTCACTCCGTGGTAGGAGCTTGTGTGTGTCACTCCGTGCTTGTGGCTGGGTGCAAAGCCTCCGTCATCTAAATACAATACTAATACCACAGGGCTCCATGGACCATTCAGCCACCTCTATACTCCCTAGGGAACACACAAGGGGACAGAGAGCACTGCTCTGACTCTACACCGCCAGTATCCTCAGTGATGAGTTGGATAAACTAGCCTTATAGTGGTGCAAAAGCTTTGGTCAAATTCATTTTGTAGTGGCACTCTCAAACAGACAAGTGGTGCTGCTATTTAACTCTTATTAATTATCCATCCAGACACCTAGTCACTTTACCATGCCTTCACATCCATATCTACCTCAAATACATCATACCCTTACACATCGATCTGGTACTCCCTGTACAGTGCATTCAGAAAGTATTCAGACCCCTTCACCTTTTCCACCTTTTGCTACATTACATCCTTATTCTAAAATTGATAAAATGTTGTTTTTTCTCAAACTACACACAACACCCCATAAAGTTTGGCACTTTTATTAAAAACAACAGAATTTCCTTACGTAAGTATTCAAACCCTTCGCAATGACACTCAAAATTGAGCTTAGGTGCATCCTGTTTCCATTGATCATCCATGAGATGTTTTACCTGTGGTAAATTCAATTGACTGAACATGATATGGGTCAGAAACCCACCTGTCTATATAAAGGTCCCACAGTTGACAGTGCATGTCAGAGCAAAAACCAAGCCATGAGGTCGAAGGAATTGTCCATAGAGCCCGAGACAGGATTGTGTTGAGGCACAGATCGGGAGAAGGGTACCAAAAAATGTCTGCAGATTTGAAGGTCCCCAAGAACACAGTAGCCTCCAAAATTATTTAAATGGAAAAAGTTTGGAACCACCTAGACTCATCCTAGAGCTGGCCGCCCGGGCCAAACTGAGAAATCGGTGGAAAAGGGCCTTGGTTAGGAAGGTGACCAAGAACCCGATGGTCACTGACAGAGCTCTAGAGTTCCTCTGTGGAGATGGGAGAACCTTCCAGAAGGACAACCATCTCTCCACCAATCAGGCATTTATGGTAGTGGACAGACAGAAGCCACTCCTCAGTAAAAAGGCACATGACAGCCAAAAGGAACCTAAAGACTCAGACCATGAGAAACAAGATTCTCTGGTCTGATGAAACCAAGATAACTCTTTTGCCTAAAATGCTGAGCGTCATGTCTGGAGGAAACCAGGCACCGCTCATCACCTGGCCAATACCATGGTGGTGGCAGCATCATGCTGTGAGGATGTTTTTCAGCGGCAGGGACTGGGAGACTAGTCAGGATTGAGGGAAAGATGAACAGAGCAAAGTACAGAGAACCTTGATTTAAAAAATCTGCTCCAGAACACTCAGGACCGGGACAAAGGTTCACTTTCCAACAGGACAACATCCCTACGCACACAGCCAAGACAACACAGGAACAGCTTCGGGAAAAGTCTCTGAATGTCCAACCTGACAGGGCTTGAGAGGATCTGCAGAGAACAGTGTGAGAAACTCACCAATTACAGGTGTGCCAAGCTTGTAGCGTCATACCCGAGAAGACCCAAGGCTGTAATCACTGCCAAAGGTGCTTCAACAAAGTACTGAGTAAAGGGTCTGAACACTTACACTACCGTTCAAAAGTTTGGGGTCACTTAGATATGTCCTTGTTTTTTGAAAGAAAAGCAAATGTTTTGTCCATTGTTCTAGTGATCAATTAGCCTTTTAAAATGATAAACTCGGATTAGCTAACACAATGTGCCATTGGAACACAGGAGTGATGGTTGTTGATAATGGGCCCTGTACGTCAATGTAGATATTCCATTAAAAATCAGCCGTTTCCAGCTATAATAGTCATTTACAACGTCAACACTGTATTTCTGACCAATTTGATGTTATTTTAATGTACAATTTTTTTTGCTTTTCTTTCAAAAACAAGGACATTTCTAAGCGACCCCAAACTTTTGAACGGTAGTGTATGTAAATATGATACTTAAGTTTTTATTTTATAAATTAGCAAAAAATGTCTACAAATCAATGTGTGTAGATTGTTGAGGAAAAAAGGATTGAATCAATTTTAGAATAAGGCTAGAAGGTAGAAAAAGTGAAGGGGTCTGAACACTTACCGAATGCACTGTATATAAAGGCAGCAAAAAAAAGAAACGTCCTTTCACTGTCAAGTGTGTTTATTTTCAGCAAACTTAACATGTGTAAATATTTGTATGAACACAAGATACAACAGCAGACAAACTGAACAAGTTCCACAGACACGTGACTAACAGAAATGGAATAATGTGTCCCTAAACATAGTCGGGGTCAAAATCAAAAGTAACAGTCAGTATCTGGTGTGGCCACCAGCTGCATAAAGTACTGCAGTGTATCTCCTCCTCATGGACTGCACCAGATTTGCCAGTTCTTGCTGTGAGATGTTACCCTACTCTTCCACCAAAGCACCTGCAAGTTCCCGGACATTTCTGTGTGGTGGGGGGTGGGGGGGGGGGGGGGTGGCCCTAGCCCTCTCCCTCCAATCCAACAGGTCCCAGTGTAACGCTAATTTCTTTGACGATAAATGCAAATTCGACCATCACCCCTGGTGAGACATAACCGCAACTCGTCAGTGAAGAGCACTTTTTGCCAGTCCTGTCTGGTCCAGCAACGGTGGGTTTGTGCCCATAGGCAACGTTGTTGCCGGTGATGTCTGATGAGGACCTGCCTTACAACAGGCCTACAAGCCCTACAAGCCCTCAGTCCAGCCTCCCTCAGCCTATTGCGGACAGTCTGAGCACTGATGGAGGGATTGTGCGTTCCAGGTGTTTCTTTTGGTGTTTTTCAGAGTCAGTAAGAAAGGCCTCTTTAGTGTCCTAACTGTTCATAACTGTGACCTTAATTGCCTACCGTCTGTAAGATGGTAGTGTATTAAAGACCATTCCACAGGTGCATGTTCATTAATTGTTCATGGTTCTTTGAACAATCACGGGAAACAGTGTTTAAACCCTTTACAATGAAGATCTGTGAAGTTATTTGGATATTTACGAATTATCTTTGAATGAAAGGATCCTGAAAAAGGGACGTTTCTTTTTTTGCTGAGTTTAGCTCCATTCTAATGTATTTTATTCCTTGTGTTACTTTTTAACTCTGCATCCCTGGGAAGGGCTATTAAGCGAGCATTTCACGGTTAAGTGTACACCTGTTGTATTCGCCACATGTGACAAATAAAACTTGATTAGAAGAGCAGGGATAAGTTATTTTCACTGGAAAAGTATTAGAGGTGTTTTTGAGAATTACATTTAGTAGTGGCAAAGGCTGCACTGGCAATAAAAAACATATTTTCCATTCAATGTATTACTTCTGTGTGTTTATGTAATCATTGTCTTAGCTGTGACAGGTTAATTATTAATCAACTGATCTAATTAAATCTTTACTGAGACTGAATTATGGTTAGCAGATAATTAGTCAAATTAGAGTTCCATGTTAAGTCACAGTACGTCGGACACTACTCAAGTAGTATTCATGGTGTTGCTGTAATAACACAAGCTACATCAGGGATCATCAACTAAATTCAGCTGTCGGACTATTTTTTCTTGAGCGGATGGTTGAACATAATTCAAAATAATCTGTAGAAGTCAAATTGACCACAAGATGCCCAAACAGACAAAATATTTTACAAAAACACAAAAAAAAAACTTGCTTCCATTTGTATATGATCATGTCTCTCCATTATGCGTGGGAATATTTGGGAACAGATTTCCAAAATGTAAGTCATTCAAAACTGATCTCCTAGTGTTTTTAACAGTCTTTTATGTCCAACAATAAAAAATAGATTGTTTTGCTCAGGAAACGTGGGAGCAAATAAAACCCACCCGTGGACCACCAGTTGGGAAACCCTGCACCACATGTTGCATTGCTTGCTACATTATGTTGATGTATACAGTGTTGTACTGTATATAATGAGTATTGCTTGAATATACAGTATTCATTGTTTTTCTCGCTACAGTATTAGAAATGTGGAAACTGGATATTTGCTATGGAACTATACGATATTTATTGTGTTTCTTGAATACATTGTTCAATACTGTATTCATAGTATATTATTTTCATAGTGTAGTTTGCCTGTGTTACGAGAGGCTCCAGAGGAACGAGTGCAGTGGCTGTACTATTGTGTATTATTCTTAAATTATACCTGTTCTCCATGAGCGGGAGGCAGAAGACAGCAGAGCAACATAAGAGGGAAATTGACCACTGCAGGGCACAGCCATTTTGGGTTCACTTCAATACTATTATACTCACTTCAATACTACGGTGGAAGAGTTAAACTTCCACAGCTCCTAAAATTAATCCATTACTGGCATTCTTGTCTGTTTTATTCTCATACTCATTTACGCTATGGAAATAGTTACTTCAAATAGATTATTTGTTTAAATTGGAAAATATTACAATAAAGACTATGATTAGTACAGTATAGGAGGGTGTGTGCGCACGTTGCGTATTCATGTGTTGCGTATGCATGCGTGTCAGTACCTGTGGATTCACTATCTCTGTGCTGCTGTTTGGCAGGGGGTTCTTCCGTCTCCCAGGGAGTGAGCTGGTTGATGGGCGTCTGTCCCCACTTCACCCCTGGCGCTAACAGCAGACCTGGAGCCTGGCTCTCCCTCTCCCCTGGAGACCCACCTGACACCTGGGAGAGAGGAGAGAAAAACATGACGAAACAGTAGGACCAAACCATCTCTGACACCTGGATAACAGCGAGAGAGAGATTAAGAAGTCCGTCTATCAGCCTTTAACTGACAGTTGATAAACAACACAGCTTAGAGAACGATACAAACAAACATCAGGCCTGATAGACAAGAGATACAGAGATGATGGGGCTGTTACACCGAAACATTTATGGAACAGCTGAATATAGTTTTAGTTAAGAAAATGTTGACTCGTTTGTCAGCAAGCTTTGCAAACAGAAGATCACATCATTTACTATTTTAATATCTGAAGACAAGTACTTGGCACATGTCAAATAGTCAAAGCTTCTCGTAGCGTGGTCTAGACTAACTCCTTCTCTGTTCTAAAAGCAAAGCCTTGAGTGATGTCTTGTCCTGTATGATTCACTAACCCATCTATATGCACACACTAGAGAACATGGTACGGGCAGCCATGTCCCCAAGTTAGCAGGGCAGCCATGTCCCCAAGTTAGCAGGGCAGCCATGTCCCCAAGTTAGCAGGGCAGCCATGTCCCCAAGTTAGCAGGGCAGCCATGTCCCCAAGTTAGCAGGGCAGCCATGTCCCCAAGTTAGCAGGGCAGCCATGTCCCCAAGTTAGCAGGGCAGCCATGTCCCCAAGTTAGCAAGGCAGCCATGTCCCCAAGTTAGCAGGGCAGCCATGTCCCCAAGTTAGCAGGGCAGCCATGTCCCCAAGTTAGCAGGGCAGCCATGTCCCCAAGTTAGCAGGGCAGCCATGTCCCCAAGTTAGCAGGGCAGCCATGTCCCCAAGTTAGCAGGGCAGCCATGTCCCCAAGTTAGCAGGGCAGCCATGTCCCCAAGTTAGCAGGGCAGCCATGTCCCCAGGTAGCTAGCTATGTAACGCGAGCGCACTTGCCTCTTGTATCAAACTGTCGCAATCCGGCGACTGGATTAACCTCTGGCTGGACTGCATCTTGTTAGCTGCCCACTCAAGCTGCATTAAATCCATTTACTGTTCGGCAAAACAATATTCATATAGCTACAGTCTATAGCACTTTACAAAACAAAAGATACCAGTAGCTAGCTAGCTAGCTCAGTAGCTAGCAAAATAGGCTTACATTCAATCACAGAAAGCTAACTTTGCAAACTAGTTTACAACTGACGCTAACGTCAGTTCACTACTCTAAAACTTGATTAGTTATAATATGTAAAGCAAGCTGGGTGTCTCCAAAAACGTTCACTAGGTTAAATGACTGTTCTTTCTATTTCGACAAACTGTTGAATGTCTGTCTTGAGTGACGTCTGTGGCTGCGCCTGTCTTGACGTTTTAAAGAGACATCGCACCTTTTTATGAAAGAAGTGATAAGGCTGCCGTAGGCTAATACAATCAATCCCAAATGTATGGACAACATATTGTTTGTCATCTGTAGCACTAAAGACTCCACTGAAATCACACACTCTAATCACACACTAGAATATGCATTCACCTGTATTGTGATTAGGTCTATGCCCTCTTGATTTACCCAGTTTATCAAGATATTAAACATTCAAAGACAAGTATTACCATTATGTTGTAGTAGTTAGATTGGTAAAAGAGTGAAATGTATTGTTTGTATTTTTTTTTACGTATTATTCATTAATGCCTACATGGTTTTCTCTGGGAAATGTTGTCATCAAATGTACAAATGTAATTACACTGAATCGGTATCGGCCCTAAAAATCCAGATCAGTCGTTCTGTAGCACATGTGCACACAGACACAGATGTGTGCATACACACACACACATACATGCACACACATACACACACATATACTCTTATGTGACAGGGCCTAAGAACAAGGTGAATCAATGTAAATGAGGTAAAGGAGTTAAAGGAGAGTGTACTAACTGGTGACTGATGCTGATTATAGCCTCATAAAGGCAGGGATCAAAATCCACATCCTAGTCACTTTCTAAAGGGCCCTTACTCTTAATGTACCACCCCACAGACCTATTCACTCAAATTCTCAATTATACCTTGCAATGTGCAATCAAAGGCAATTAAAAGTTGATATGGTTTTGAACATAGGTGCTTATTAAAATTTTGTAGCCACATAATCAGAGACTAGCTGTTATTAATCATGAAGCATAATTTGCTTTACAAATGGAAGAGTAGAATAAAAACATTCCCCTTTGCGGAATCCAAACGTAGAGCCATCATCATCCAAACCTAGCGCCACCATCATCCAAATGTAGAGCCACCATCATCCAAATGTAGAGCCACCATCATCCAAACGTAGAGCCACCATCATCCAAACGTAGAGCCACCATCATCCAAACGTAGAGCCATCATCATCCAAACCTAGAGCCACCGTCATCCAAATGTAGAGCCACCATCATCCAAACGTAGAGCCATCATCATCCAAACGTAGAGCCACCATCATCCAAACGTAGAGCCATCATCATCCAAACGTAGAGCCACCATCATCCAAACGTAGAGCCATCATCATCCAAACGTAGAGCCACCATCATCCAAACGTAGAGCCATCATCATCCAAACGTAGAGCCACCATCATCCAAACGTAGAGCCATCATCATCCAAACGTAGAGCCACCATCATCCAAATGTAGGGCCATCATCATCCAAACGTAGAGCCACCATCATCCAAATGTAGAGCCATCATCATCCAAACGTAGAGCCACCATCATCCAAATGTAGAGCCACCATCATCCAAATGTAGAGCCACCATCATCCAAATGTAGAGCCACAATCATCCAAACGTAGAGCCATCATCATCCAAACGTAGAGCCACCATCATCCAAACACAGAGCCATCATTATCCAAACATAGAGCCACCATCATCCAAACATAGAGCCACCTCAATCTGCTGTGAACATACATCATAAATCCAATAGGATCTTCATTTTTCTTTATTTTTTCCTTCTACATTATCAGAACAGCAAAAGCCTGATGGAAACCCTGGGTCAACCACCATCAGACCCTACAGCAACACACACACACACACACACACACACACACACACACACACACACACAAACACACACACACACCAGCATCAGCATCAGCCTCCACAGAAAAGGTCAGAGAGGCTAGAGTACACTCTGATTCTCCGGCTCACCTCAGCCCAGCCTGCCTTCTGAGTTAATAGAAAAGACCTGGTCACCAGCTTTCCTTGACACACACATACACACCACACGATGCACACAAATACTAGGCTAGGGTGGTATACCATACACTGGGATATTTGGAAATAGCCATGGGATGTTTTTTCAATACCATCAATAGCGTTGAAACGATTTATTTGAAGTGTTTTAGTACATTTGAATATTTGTAGATCCTTTTTAAGAAAATACCCGCAGTTAACTTGTACAATCCATTAGGAGATAAAGATGATGACATTCTTCATTTCACCTTTCACATTTTTATTATGAAGCTAACTGGTAGTCCCCAGTCACATGGTGTTTGTTTACAAGCACACAATGAGGAGAGACCGGAGTTGTGTGTGTCACTCACTGTTGTGCAGCACGCCAGGTGATCTAGTTACAGTATGGAATTCACAACTAAATGTTTGCCAGCTAGATATCTATTAAGTTAACTGTCTAAAATATGCTAAATTCTCTGCAGTTATGCATTTGGTTTGCTAATTTAGTAGCCAGTTAGCCATCTAACTAAGTGGTTAGCTTCTTCCAAAATAAGGTTTTGGTTGGTAACAGCACAGAATCTCCCTCATGGATCAAGAGTCTTGCTGTCTAATATTTGTTTGCGCAGGCAGCAAACTATGAGTGGCATTTATTTTGTTACTTGTATAACTTTACGAGCTGGGATGTCTGTCCAGCAAATACTTTAGGTCAGAGACTGCATGAACTGTTTGCAATGTGCTCGTTAGCATTTAGTTAGCATTCTCTATAGGGTTTTACATGTAGTTATCATTGCTAACCTTTGGATTACAAAGGCTCAGTGGGGTTTGAAAATAGCACCCCTTGTGTTCAGTGCCAGTATTACTGAATATCCTGGTATGGTACAAGGTCTGTATGAAGGTATGATCATCTGGATACCTCCCAAGTCTAACACACTCACATTGTCAGCTGTTCACAGTGAAATATACAATAGGCTAGCTTCCCTCTCTGCACTCTACCTCCATCCCATTATCCTTCCTGACCCCAAACCCATTTCATCAACTCTCCCATCATGCAATCTGCTACCGCGTTCAGGGGCAGACTTATTGATTTGGAGGCCCCAGGCAGAGGCCAGGCAGAGGCCAGTCTGTGGAAAGACATGAAGATTGCTGTCCTCCGCTGCTCCCCATAGAACTTAACAGAGCTTGAGAAAATCTGCCAGGAAGAATGGGAGAAAATCCCCCAAATCCAGATGTGCAAAGCTGATACAGACATACCCAAGACAACTCAAAGCAGCCAAAGGTGCTTCTACAAAGTATTGAGTCACGGGTTTGAATACTTGCGATTGATGTGTCGATGTAATGATGATGCTGATGACAAAAGCGCACAATGACAGTAATCGATCGTTCTCTCTCTCGCTCGCTCGCTCTATGAGAAATTGTCAATTGTTGACCTCTGAGTCTGTCCTGCTCCTAAGCCATTACACTCTACTTATTCATATCATTCTAAACTATCTCACTTTCCTCTGTCTGAACTGGACAGGTGCAGAGTTCATCATTCTGACCATACCCGTTAATCCATGGTCCCTCATTCTTCTTTTGACTTGTTCTTCTTCTTGTGTTAGACTAGCAGACATCTGATAACATTCTGACATCTCAATGCCTTCTATCTGACTCATACCGGGCCTGTCAGATTTCTTTGACTATGCACAAGTGTTTGAGTCTTTATTGAAGTTGTCTGCTGTTAACGTGCATGTACTACTGACACATCAATACTATCAGTAGTGCTTTGGCAGCATCTAGCATCTCCACACACACACACGCACACACACACACACACACACACACACACACACACACACACACACACACACACACACACACACACACACACACACACACACACACACACACACACACACACACACACACACACACACACACACACACACACACACACACACACACACACACACACACACACACACCTCTTGTGAAGAGCAGTGGGTGATAAACCCTTCTTTAAGCAGGGAGGAAATGTGTGTGAGATGGAATCGATCAGATATGTAAAGCTGCACATGAATTAATATTCAACCAGATGTTTCGATTGTGTGTGTTGGGTGGTGGCGGCGGCAGGCAGGTTTGGAGTCTAGTGGAATAAGGAGAGCAGGAGTGTCAACGGGCCTGTGGTGGACTTACCATTATGCAGAAGAGTCAAATGCCTCAGGCCTCACATCATCCCGTGAATTGTTTCATGTGATATGATTGCAAACGTGACTTTCATTGAAATTAAGCTGCAGCAATGAGGGGCATAGAAAATAAAAGAAAGAAATATTTAATTTCAAGAGAGAAAAAGAAACGCATTTCTTTAGTAAAAAGACAGGTGCTGCTGATAAACTGCCATCGTCACAGAGGACATGTACAGAGCCTTCAAAAAGTATTCATACCCCTGGACTTATTCCACATATTGTTGTGTCACAGCCTGAATTCAACATGGATTCAATAAAAGAAAATCTCAACCATCTATACACAATACCCCATAATGACAAAGTGAAAACATGTTTTTACACATTTTTGCAAACATATTGAAAATGAAATACATAAATATACATTTTACATAATTATTCACAGCCCTGAGTCAATACTTTGTAAAAGCACCTTTGGCTGTGATTACAGCTTTGAGTTGTCTTGGGTATGTCTGTATCAGCTTTTCCCATCTGGATTTGGGGATTTTTTCCCCCATTCTTCCTGTCATATTTTTTCAAGCATGGTTAAGTTCAATTTGAGCAGTGGTGGACAGCAATCTTCAAGTCTTTCCACAGTCTGGCCTCTGCCCAGGGCCTCCAAATCAATAAATCTGCTTCTGAATGCGGTAGCAGATTGCATGATGGGAGAGTTGATTAAATGGGTTTGGGGTCAGGAAGGATAATGGGATGGAGGTAGAGTTCAGAGAGGGATGGAGGGAAGAAGTCAGGAAGCTAACCTATTGTAGATTTCACTTTAGACAGCTGAACGTGTGTGTGTTAAGCTTGGGTGGTATCCAGATAGTCATACCTTCATACAGACCTTGTGCCATACTGGAATATTCAGTAATACTGGCACTGAACACAAGGGATGCTATTTCTAAACCCCACTGAGCCTTTGTAATCCAAAGGTTAGCAATGACAACTACATGTAAAATCCCATAGAGAATGCTAACTAAATGCTAACGAGTGTCTTGCAAACAGTTTATGCAGTCTCTGACCTAAAGTATTTGCTGGATAGACATCCCAGCTCATAAAGTTATACAAGTAACAAAATAAATGCTACTCATAGTTTTCTGCCTGCTCAAAACACATTTTAGACAGCAAACAAACTGATAAGGATGTGAAATATGTTTAGCGACACGCACGCGCACATGCAAACACACACACACACACACACACACACACACACACACACACACACACACACACACTCTTGTACAACTCACCTTGTGGGGACACATAATTCGGTCCCGTTCAAAATCCTATTTTCACTAACCCTAAACCCAAAACTTAAACTTAAACCTAACTCCTATCCCTAAAACTAAAACTAACCCTAGTTCCTAACCCTAAACCTAATACTAATTCTAACAACGTAGAAATAGCATTGACTTTGTGGGGACCAACAAAACGTCCCCAGTTGGTCAACTTTTTGTTGGTTTACAAAAAGTTGGCTCCCACAAGTATAGTTAACACACACACACACACACACACACACACACACACACACACACACACACACAGTTTATTAAGATGGCAGAATGCAGTGGGCAGACAGACCGGTAGGAAGAGAAGCGTTTTCCCATTTTCTCCCTTTTTAAGTTTGTCTCCGAATTGCCGATTCACTCTTCCATAGCAACACATTATCACCGGGAGGCAGATGGTTGTAGTCTGACTCCGAGAGAAAGAGAGAGAAAGAGAGAAAGAGAGAGACAGACAGAGAGAGACAGAGACAGAGAAAGACAGAAGGAGAGAGAGAAAAAAAATTTAGAGAGAGACAACAGGAGGAGAAAGAGAGAGAGACAGAGATACAGAGTGAGAGAGAGACAGAAGGAGAGAGAGAAGAAAAATTGAGTGAGAGACAACAGGAGAGATAGAGAGTGGTAGAGAGAGGTGGGGAGAGTGATGAGCTTCACTCGGCAGACGGGTTGAGAAAAGAGGGAAAGAGGAGGAAAGGCACATTCACACACATGCAGGCATTTTGCAATATAAAGACAAACAAGTTATTTGAATCAAGGTTAGTTGTCTTTTAAAGTCTGCATTTTTTTGCTCTCAATTCACTAAACTACAGAGTTTCTGTGCTTGTGAATAAATGGTCCGACGTTGCCCCCAGCCAACTATACAGCCGAATGTAAAACAGAAGAGCTGCCATAGGGTTACACTGAACGTGATGGAAGAAAAAACACACACACTGAAGATGTTGACAGTTTGGTTAGGAGGATTAGAATTTAAGTCAAATGATTAGACTTTCCTAAATACCTGTATGTGTAGGCTATATGTTCAAGCCCTAGAATATAATAATGTGCTTTTTAGGCAGCGCACACAGACACGCACGTAGAGCTGTGAAGAAATTGTCCTCAGTGTGTTCTCACGATGGTGTGTGTGCGCACTACAGTGCCTTGCCAAACTAAAATAACTGTCGCTATGGTTACCCATCTCCCTCTGAGGCGGGCTGTGGCACCTCATTTGACTCTAGTTAGCCGTCTGGCTCACACACGCACACACACACACCTGAATCTATTGTCTAGTTCTTTAATGAAACCTATTCGTCAGTTGTCCATCCTTTCATTAATGTTTTGAGTGGCAATCCCACAGACATAACTGAACATTCTGTCCAATTCTGAAAATCACAGAGCACGCTCACATACTCTCCTCGCCACACACTGACTCTCCTCCACACAGAGAAGATCCAATAATCATCCTGACACAATGGCCTACTCTCCCTGACATGGCACAGCCGATACCGACAGCTGTCACTGTGAGTGTGTGTTACTGTCCACCGAAGACCATGTACGTACCATGTCATTGGTTGCCTTCCCCCAGAGGGAAGAACTGGAAAGGGCCAATACCGACAGCTGTGTTGCTGTGTGCATGTTACTGTCAACCAATAAGAGACAGTGTGAACGTGTGTGCATCAAACACCCATGTATGTCAATGGCTGTCTTGGGTGCATGGTGCATGGGAAGGTGTGGTTGGTCAACAGAAGGCTGTAGGCTGTGATTGGCTGGAGTCAGCCCTGGTCTGGCTGTGTGTTGTGATTGGCTGGAGTCAGCCCGGGCCTGGTCTCCTCATCCATCCAAACAAACAAGGCAGGGTTAGCTCATGACAGTGTGTTTGCCTGGGTTGGGCCCAGTCCCCTGTCTATCTCAGAGATATTGCTCCCATTCAATCTGCTAATACGACAGAATGAAGCACGAGGGATACACACCTGGAGCAGGAACATACACACACACATGCATACAAGCACCCAGACACGTCACACAAAGGCTTGGGAGAATCTTACGCAAAGACTTAACTAGAAGGTGGGCTATCATACACCTTAGGGTCCAGAGTACAAAGCTATAGTACCGTGAAGTGGACTCTGTTCTCCCTTAAGAAATGACTTCATTACTCCATAGAGAGAGACAGCAGGAGGTGGAGGAGAGAGAGTGAGAGGAGGAGAAGAGAGTGAGAAGGAGGACGAAGAGTAGGAATGAGAGAGCGAGAGAGGAGGAGGAAGAGGAGGAAGAGGAGGAGAGAGAGAGTGAGAGAGAGAGAGAGAGAGAGAGAAAGAGAGAGAGAGAAGGAGGAGGAAGAGGAAGAGGAGGAGGAGGAGGAGAGAGAGTGAAGGAGGAGGAAGAGGAAGAGGAGAGAGTGGTCATGTCTACTACAGTCTGGTCCCTGGTGCAGCAACTTTACAGCACACACTGATCAAATCAACAAACTGCTGGGAGATCTAATAACAGGCCTGCGGGAAATGAGAAAGAAAGGAAGAAAGAACGAGAGAGGGAGTGAGGGGAAGACTGAAGCGGAGACAGAAAAAGAGGGAGAAAGAGAGAATGTGCCACATCCGTAAAAATGGCATTGTGCCATTATTACATTATTCCTTTTAAGACTGTGTTTGCGTGTGGTTTTTGGTTTTACTATCCTTGTGGGGACCAGAAGTCCTAATAAGAATAGCGAAACAAGGAAAAATACTATTTTAGGATTAGGGGTTAGGTTTAGGGTTAGAATTAAGGTTAGGCTTAGTGGTTAGGTTTAGGCTTAGGTCAGGTTTAGTTTTAGAGAAAATAAGACTTAGAATGGGAATACATTTTTGTGTATGTGTGTGTCTGGCTACTGACACTTCATAGACAGAAAGGAAATAACTGTACGCTGGCCGCAGGCGTGTGTAGTATCGAGCCATGCCGTTGATGTGGTTCCTTTATTCATTTCTTTATTCTGACAGGTTTATCAATTAATGAACGGCCAAACGGACAGATAACCGAGGTTCCTCGTGGCAGCGCTACAATTTGTATCGGCCATTATTGTTCAATTTAAATGCATAGGAGGAATGTTCCTGTGTGTGTGTGTGTGTGTGTGTGTGTGTGTGTGTGTGTGTGTGTGTGTGTGTGTGTGTGTGTGTGTGTGTGTGTGTGTGTGTTTGTGTGTGTGTGTGTTTTTGTGCGTGTGTGTGACACCCACATAATCAGGCTAAATCTCTGTGAAGATGTGTGTGCACAAATTTAATCATAATCAACATTTCAATAACAGTAACAGCCATTGCTATGCCTGGTTGTAATATTGTTCACCGCAAAATAATATGTCATTGTAAATCCACACCATAAACAAAGTCTGGGAAATGCAATTCAACAACAGCAGAGTGGCTTTTTCGCACACATGTACACACACACGTACACACACAAATTGCTTTTTTTCCCCATATGGCCAGAAAAAGAGAAAAAGACAAAGAGAATATGACTGAAATGTGGAGAGTGATGGAGGTAAGTCTGTCGGGGGAGAGAGAGGGAACGAGAGAGAGAGAGAGGGAAAGAGAGATTGAGCGACAGAGGGAGAAAGACCCATTCATCATGCAGGCTTGTATCATTTCCTTTGACACGTCATTTTCAACTGCTCGAAGAGAAGAGGAAGGAACAGGCTTTTCCTGGCTGCCTGACCAAAAGCCTGGACCATCCATCCATCCAGAACTCTGACCCACAACAGAAGAAGAAAAACCTGCCTGGTCTCTTTTAACAGTTCCTTAACGCTTATTTTCTTGTTGATGTTCTTCACCTACACAGCTATCTACTGTCTATGTGAACAACAAGAGAAAATCTGAGTGTGGATAAGAGGAAGTCTGAGTGAGGATAAGAGGAAGTCTGAGTGAGGATAAAGAGGAAGTCTGAGTGAGGATAAGAGGAAGTCTGAGTGAGGATAAAGAGGAAGTCTGAGTGAGGATAAAGAGGAAGTCTGAGTGAGGATAAAGAGGAAGTCTGAGTGAGGATAAAGAGGAAGTCTGAGTGAGGATAAAGAGGAAGTCTGAGTGAGGATAAAGAGGAAGTCTGAGTGAGGATAAAGAGGAAGTCTGAGTGAGGATAAAGAGGAAGTCTGAGTGAGGATAAAGAGGAAGTCTGAGTGAGGATAAGAGGAAGTCTGCGTGAGGATAAGAGGAAGTCTGAGTGAGGATAAAGAGGAAGTCTGAGTGAGGATAAAGAGGAAGTCTGAGTGAGGATAAAGAGGAAGTCTGAGTGAGGATAAAGAGGAAGTCTGAGTGAGGATAAAGAGGAAGTCTGAGTGAGGATAAAGAGGAAGTCTGAGTGAGGATAAAGAGGAAGTCTGAGTGAGGATAAAGAGGAAGTCTGAGTGAGGATAAAGAGGAAGTCTGAGTGAGGATAAAGAGGAAGTCTGAGTGAGGATAAGAGGAAGTCTGCATGAGGATAAAGAGGAAGTCTGAGTGAGGATAAAGAGGAAGTCTGAGTGAGGATAAAGAGGAAGTCTGAGTGAGGATAAAGAGGAAGTCTGCGTGCGGATAAGAGGAAGTCTGCGTGCGGATAAGAGGAAGTCTGCGTGAGGATAAAGAGGAAGTCTGAGTGAGGATAAAGAGGAAGTCTGAGTGAGGATAAAGAGGAAGTCTGTGTGGGGATAAGAGGAAGTCTGCGTGAGGATAAGAGGAAGTCTGAGTGAGGATAAAGAGGAAGTCTGCGTGTGGATAAGAGGAAGTCTGCGTGAGGATAAAGAGGAAGTCTGAGTGAGGATAAAGAGGAAGTCTGAGTGAGGATAAAGAGGAAGTCTGTGTGGGGATAAGAGGAAGTCTGCGTGAGGATAAAGAGGAAGTCAGTGAGGATAAAGAGGAAGTCTGAGTGAGGATAAAGAGGAAGTCTGAGTGAGGATAAAGAGGAAGTCAGTGAGGATAAAGAGGAAGTCTGCGTGGGGATAAGAGGAAGTCTGCGTGCGGATAAGAGGAAGTCTGAGTGAGGATAAAGAGGAAGTCAGTGAGGATAAAGAGGAAGTCTGCGTGGGGATAAGAGGAAGTCTGCGTGCGGATAAGAGGAAGTCTGAGTGAGGATGAAGAGGAAGTCTGAGTGCGGATAAGAGGAAGTCTGAGTGAGGATGAAGAGGAAGTCTGCGTGGGGATAAGAGGAAGTCTGCGTGGGGATAAGAGGAAGTCTGAGTGAGGATAAAGAGGAAGTCTGCGTGAGGATAAAGAGGAAGTCTGAGTGTGGATAAGAGGAAGTCTGAGTGAGGATAAAGAGGAAGTCTGCGTGGGGATAAAGAGGAAGTCTGAGTGAGGATAAAGAGGAAGTCTGAGTGAGGATAAAGAGGAAGTCTGCGTGGGGACAAGAGGAAGTCTGTGTGCGGATAAAGAGGAAAGGGAATGTGATTCTCACGTTAATGTATGAGAGTTGGGTAGCGCTGTTGAGTGTCAGCCAAGAGGCAGATGAAGAGTAACCAACTATTTGAAGTGAAATGGTGATAATGTCTTCAGATATGTCTCTTTAAAAAACATAAATGTCGAACAACAATGGAAATTCACGAGGCGTCAGTAGTCTACAATATATCTGAGGTGGTTTGCACCCATTGTCATATAACCGGCAGGTAGCCTAGTGGTTAGAGCATTTGACCAGTAACCGAAAGGTTCCTGGATCAAATCCCAGGTAGAAATCTGTAGTTCTACCCCTGAAGAAGGGAAGCCACTGTTCCCTGGTAGGCTGTAAACGTAAATAAGAATTTGTTCTTAACTGGCTTGCCAAGTTAAATAAAAAAGTTACCTGTGTATTTATGCCATAATCTCATGAAGCTCTAGTTAATTACCTCTCTCATGGTACAACCAACATCCACGTATAAACAGCTATTTCCAGGGAATAAACTACTGTTTCTGTGTGTATTTTAACTATGCAACAGTAGCCTACATTATATCTGATTTGGTTTGCACCAATTGTCACATAACCAGTGGGATTTACATTTGGACTGAATTGATAATAGCCACAATCTGAAGTGTTGGTTCTCTACCGTATCTAAATGTATGGTTTTGTTCATAGGTTTACCAAGCCTCTGTTCCTGTTCGTTAAGAATTGAGAGGGATGTCCTCCCCTGGCGCTTTGTTAGCCCAGCACAACTAGCCTCTGTTCCCCAGCACAACTAGCCTCTGTTCCCCAGCACAACCAGCCTCTGTTCCCCAGCACAACTAGCCTCTGTTCCCCAGCACAACTAGCCTCTGTTCCCCAGCACAACTAGCCTCTGTCCCCAGCACAACTAGCCTCTGTTCCTGTTAGTTAAGAATTGAGAGGGATGTCCTCCCCTGGCGCTTTGTTAGCCCAGCACAACTAGCCTCTGTTCCCCAACACAACTAGCCTCTGTTCCCCAGCACAACTAGCCTCTGTTCCCCAGCACAACTAGCCTCTGTTCCTGTTAGTTAAGAATTGAGAGGGATGTCCACCCCTGGCGCTTTGTTAGCCCAGCACAACTAGCCTCTGTTCCCCAGCACAACTAGCCTCTGTTCCCCAGCACAACTAGCCTCTGTTCCCCAGCACAACTAGCCTCTGTTCCCCAGCACAACTAGCCTCTGTTCCCCAGCACAACTAGCCTCTGTCCCCAGCACAACTAGCCTCTGTTCCCCAGCACAACTAGCCTCTGTCCCCAGCACAACTAGCCTCTGTTCCTGTTAGTTAAGAATTGAGAGGGATGTCCTCCCCTGGCGCTTTGTTAGCCCAGCACAACTAGCCTCTGTTCCCCAGCACAACTAGCCTCTGTTCCCCAGCACAACTAGCCTCTGTTCCTGTTAGTTAAGAATTGAGAGGGATGTCCACCCCTGGCGCTTTGTTAGCCCAGCACAACTAGCCTCTGTTCCCCAGCACAACTAGCCTCTGTTCCCCAGCACAACTAGCCTCTGTCCCCAGCACAACGAGCCTCTGTTCCCAGCACAACTAGCCTCTGTTCCTGTTAGTTAAGAATTGAGAGGGATGTCTACCCCTGGCGCTTTGTTAGCCCAGCACAACTAGCCTCTGTTCCCCAGCACAACTAGCCTCTGTTCCCCAGCACAACTAGCCTCTGTCCCCAGCACAACTAGCCTCTGTCCCCTTAGCACAACTAGCCTCTGTTCCCCAGCACAACTAGCCTCTGTTCCCCAGCACAACTAGCCTCTGTTCCCCAGCACAACTAGCCTCTGTCCCCAGCACAACTAGCCTCTGTTCCCCAGCACAACTAGCCTCTGTCCCCAGCACAACTAGCCTCTGTTCCCCAGCACAACTAGCCTCTGTCCCCAGCACAACTAGCCTCTGTTCCCCAGCACAACTAGCCTCTGTTCCCCAGCACAACTAGCCTCTGTTCCCCAGCACAACTAGCCTCTGTTCCTGTTAGTTAAGAATTGAGAGGGATGTCCACCCCTGGCGCTTTGTTAGCCCAGCACAACTAGCCTCTGTTCCCCAGCACAACTAGCCTCTGTTCCCCAGCACAACTAGCCTCTGTTCCCCAGCACAACTAGCCTCTGTTCCCCAGCACAACTAGCCTCTGTTCCCCAGCACAACTAGCCTCTGTCCCCAGCACAACTAGCCTCTGTTCCTGTTAGTTAAGAATTGAGAGGGATGTCCTCCCCTGGCGCTTTGTTAGCCCAGCACAACTAGCCTCTGTTCTCCAGCACAACTAGCCTCTGTTCCCCAGCACAACTAGCCTCTGTTCCTGTTAGTTAAGAATTGAGAGGGATGTCCACCCCTGGCGCTTTGTTAGCCCAGCACAACTAGCCTCTGTTCCCCAGCACAACTAGCCTCTGTTCCCCAGCACAACTAGCTTCTGTCCCCAGCACAACGAGCCTCTGTTCCCAGCACAACTAGCCTCTGTTCCTGTTAGTTAAGAATTGAGAGGGATGTCTACCCCTGGCGCTTTGTTAGCCCAGCACAACTAGCCTCTGTTCCCCAGCACAACTAGCCTCTGTTCCCCAGCACAACTAGCCTCTGTCCCCAGCACAACTAGCCTCTGTCCCCCAGCACAACTAGCCTCTGTTCCCCAGCACAACTAGCCTCTGTTCCCCAGCACAACTAGCCTCTGTTCCCCAGCACAACTAGCCTCTGTTCCCCAGCACAACTAGCCTCTGTTCCCCAGCACAACTAGCCTCTGTCCCCAGCACAACTAGCCTCTGTTCCCCAGCACAACTAGCCTCTGTCCCCAGCACAACTAGCCTCTGTTCCCCAGCACAACTAGCCTCTGTCCCCAGCACAACTAGCCTCTGTTCCCCAGCACAACTAGCCTCTGTCCCCAGCACAACTAGCCTCTGTTCCCCAGCACAACTAGCCTCTGTTCCCCAGCACAACTAGCCTCTGTTCCCCAGCACAACTAGCCTCTGTTCCCCAGCACAACTAGCCTCTGTTCCTGTTAGTTAAGAATTGAGAGGGATGTCCACCCCTGGCGCTTTGTTAGCCCAGCACAACTAGCCTCTGTTCCCCAGCACAACTAGCCTCTGTTCCCCAGCACAACTAGCCTCTGTTCCCCAGCACAACTAGCCTCTGTTCCCCAGCACAACTAGCCTCTGTTCCCCAGCACAACTAGCCTCTGTTCCTGTTAGTTAAGAATTGAGAGGGATGTCCACCAATAGACATCAGCCTCAGTGAACTAACACTTAACACGGACATCCAGCCGCCAACCGGGAGATGACCAGAGAGACACAATCAATATAAAAACACTGAAACAAAGGTCTGACGGAGGAAGGCTAGGGAAACAATGTGTTGAGGGCCTTCTAACACACACTCTTAATTCTCTGCCCCAGGCAAATGACCGGAGGTGAACGGGCTTGGCTTCCATTGAAATGCCGGGGCTAAGACATTGCAACAGCTAGGCGCGACCAGCTTGACACACACATTCTGCAAAACAGGCGCAAGGCCGACAGGCTTCATGGGGAAGGAAGGCGACCCCGGAAACCAAACCAAGTACCCTGAGGAACTGAAGCTTGTCCTCCAACCTCTTCCATCCTAGCAGACACTATTTCTTCTCCAACTGCATCGGCCTCTGTCACTGCTTCTGGTATGTCATAAACCTGATTATAAACTGGGTGGTTCGAGCCTTGAATGCTGATTGGCTGAGAGACCGTAGACCACAGGTACGAGACAATATTTTTATTACAGAAAACTACATTTATTTAGTCTTTCTCTACCAACAGATTGGCTTGTTAATGGGAACATCAAGGTCCCAGAAAGTTGCAACAAGGGAACAACAATAAGCATCAGAGCAGTATACAGTTCACTGTGACTGAAGTTGCTGATAGGCTATGAATGTGGCCAACCACTCCGACTGAGGGAGACAGCAGCAGCATCCATAGTAGCAGTAGGAGTAGTGTTGGTTGTGGTTCCCTGGAGTTGGATCTGTGATTGGACAGAGGGGCTGAGGAGACATCCCCGTGTCATAAGGACACGTCCCTGAGGACAGCTGGATGTGTTGTCCTGCCTTGTCCCCTTGCTGGCCAGAGAGAGACACGGAGGCACCGCATGGCCGGCTGGCCACGAACCCGGCTGATGTGTGGCAAGCGGTTTGGGAACAAAATGTCCGCCGCTTGTCACTGCTACAGCCGCTTGGTGGCCACTGTGTTTTGCGTCCAGACACTGGGTCAAGTCTGGGCGTGTGTGTGTGTGTGTGTGTGTGTGTGTGTGTGTGTCTCTCAACTACTACACATCGCTTTCACTGAGAGGAGGGGCAGACCATTTTTTTAAATGGTCACCATGAGCACTGAAGCGAGTCTGGCCCACAAAGTGTGTGTGTGTCAGATACACACAACTTTCTTTGAGGTCTAGTCCAGTGGCCCTTAATGGTGACCATGGCTTTAAAACAGTGGATTTAGGGGTCATATAGAGCACTCTTCCTTTATTGATGGGTGGGTAGATATTTCTTAATTGAGTCATTAGTCGGGAAGCGTTTAATCAGTCGGCATGACAATTTCAATAACTAATTCGACGACATTAAGAACAATGGGGGGTTAAAAATGAATTTCCAGGGGGTGACATGGTAGTTTTAAATCGCATTCGATCTACATGCCATTTCAAACTATTTTGAACACTCCCCTGTTCAAAACACTGGATGCAGCAGGCGGTGACAATACAGATGACTCATTATGGAAACTACAAAGGAATATTTAATCAAGCTAATTAATTTCAGGGAGTCGTGACTGAACGACAGATTATGAATCAGTGTTCAGAAATAAGCATGCAGACTACTTGGTTACAAGACTAAGTAACCCCGTTCAAACCATTTCTATTTTTTTATGTGCTTTATAAAGCAGAGAGTGGAAGCAAGAGAGCGAACAGGGAGAGAGAGTAGTAGAAAGAGAGAAGGGAGAGAGAGTAGTAGAAAGAGAGACGGGAGAGAGAGTAGTAGAAAGAGAGAAGGTAGAGAGAGTAGTAGAAAGAGAGAAGGGAGAGAGAGTAGTAGAATGAAAGAAGGGAGAGAGAGTAGTAGAAAAAGAGAAGGGAGAGTGAGCGAGATCGAGAGTGAACAGGGAGAGAGAGTAGTAGAAAGAGAGAAGGGAGAGTGAGCGAGATCGAGAGCGAACAGGGAGAGAGAGAGTAGCAGAAAGAGAGAAGGGAGAGAGAGTAGTAGAAAGAGAGAAGGGAGAGAGAGTAGTAGAAAGAGAGAAGGGGGAGAGAGTAGCAGAAAGAGAGAAGGGAGAGTGAGCAAGATTGAGAGCGAACAGGGAGAGAGAGTGGTAGAAAGATAGAAAGAGAGAAGGGAGAGTGGTAGAAAGAGAGAAGGGAGAGAGAGTAGTAGAAAGAGAGAAGGGAGAGTGAGCAAGATCGAGAGTGAACAGGGAGAGAGAGTAGCAGAAAGAGAGAAGGGAGAGAGAGTAGTAGAAAGAGAGAAGGGAGAGAGAGTAGTAGAAAGAGAGAAGTAGTAGAAAGAGAGAAGGGAGAGAGAGTAGTAGAAAGAGAGAAGGGAGAGTGAGCGAGATCGAGAGCGAACAGAGAGAGAGTAGTAGAAAGAGAGAACGGAGAGAGAGTAGTAGAAAGAGAGAAGGGAGAGAGTGAGTAGTAGAAAGAGAGAAGGGAGAGTGAGCGAGATCGAGAGCGAACAGGGAGAGAGAGTAGTAGAAATAGAGAAGGGAGAGAGAGTAGTAGAAAGAGAGAAGGGAGAGAGTAGTAGAAAGAGAGAAGGGAGAGAGAGAGTAGTAGAAAGAGAGAAGGGAGAGAGAGAGTAGTAGAAAGAGAGAAGGGAGAGAGAGTAGTAGAAAGAGAGTAGGGAGAGAGAGTAGTAGAAAGAGAAAAGGGAGAGAGAGTAGTAGAAAGAGAGAAGGGAGAGAGAGAGTAGTAGAAAGAGAGAAGGGAGAGAGAGTCGTAGACAGAGAGAAGGGAGAGAGAGTCGTAGAAAGAGAGAAGGGAGAGAGAGTAGTAGAAAGAGAGAAGGGAGAGAGAGTAGTAGAAAGAGAGAAGGGAGAGAGAGTAGTAGAAAGAGAGAAGGGAGAGAGTGAGTAGTAGAAAGAGAGAAGGGAGAGTGAGCGAGATCGAGAGCGAACAGGGAGAGAGAGTAGTAGAAAGAGAGAAGGGAGAGAGAGTAGTAGAAAGAGAGAAGGGAGAGTGAGCGAGATCGAGAGCGAACAGGGAGAGAGAGTAGCAGAAAGAGAGAAGGGAGAGAGAGTAGTAGAAAGAGAGAAGGGAGAGTGAGCGAGATCGAGAGCGAACGAGCGAGAGAGAGTAGCAGAAAGAGAGAAGGGAGAGAGAGTAGTAGAAAGAGAGAAGGGAGAGAGAGTAGTAGAAAGAGAGAAGGGAGAGTGAGCGAGATCGAGAGCGAACGAGCGAGAGAGAGAGTGGAATATAGAGCGAGAGTGTGAGACAGAGGGAGAGGTGGTAATGACCAGTAGGACTAAGGAGCTAGAATCTGAGGACAAAAAAAGTTACAATCCAATGCTCGGAATGGTGATGTCATACTCCCAGAAAACCAGCCAATGAAAAGGTATGTATTTTTGCATCCAATTACACCTGTAAACAAAAAAGCTACATATCGTCCTTTTTCTTGATTATGTCAATAGGAGTGCATCAGGTGAAATTAACAGGCAATTCAATTGGAAAATAAGGAGCCCAATATCTTATGTCAGACATTTGTCAATACTATACGAGAATGCCAGAGATAATTACGAGCTAATTAAAATCTGAGAATATGAGATCTCTAACATCTCATTGTCTACACAAAGTCCTTTTCACAGAGGTGAAAATATCCTCCAGATACAGTATATACAGTATTGATCCAGTATCCTCATACTGCTTCTAAAAAGAACAGACATACAGAACAGCAAATCAAGCTCCTTAGGCCGTATAGTAAAAACTCAATCCAACACAATTTTGATTTCTGTTTCAATCCAAAATATTCCATCTTGCTGACCATGAACGAGAGTGGAGAAAATATACAAGCAAATATACAAAGCTTTTGCTGTAATTGAGATTGACAGTCCTGATACAGCTTTTGTCTGTATTCTGAAATGCTGAGACATTGTGATGCTTCTGAATGGCTCAGTCTGAGTTTATCAGCAAAACAAGATAAATCCATACACTGAAAAATGTTTATTTTGCAAATGCTTTGAACCATCTACATTGTAGGGGTGTGAACGTTTAAATGAGCTTGGGATCGTAAATGTTTAGAAAAATATACCTCATCGGAATACTAAAACGGTCTGCGCGTCATCGTTGTTAACAGTTGGAAAAATGCCAGGAGCTAGATAGGGAAGAGAAGTCCTGTAGAGCCAGACTTTTAGAAGTTAAATGAGAAGGTGGTGAAATGCAAACAAACTTTGTGAGGTGGAATTGAGCTACAGTGGCAGTACTGGTGCAATGCACCGTGAGACCCAAACCGTTGCTGGCAGCGCTGCAGACCCCCAACAACAGATAGGATCTTCAGACTAAAGCAGTGCGATAAGGGATGGAGTGAGAAGATCACAGTGCTGATTACAGACATAATTGTCGTTGATATGCAGCCATTATCAATGGTAGAGGATGTTGGCTTCAATGCCCCAATCTAGAACCCGACTACAAGATGCCATGTCGGTAAACCGTGACGGCCCGGATGGAGAAATTGTACAATGATTGTTCTGCAGGTACGAAGCGCGAGCTCTCAAACACCCCATACAAAAAGATTGTTGGACGTCTAGGAACACCAACACGCAGTCATACATTACTGCAACGAGCCATCACATTGATGAGAAGTGGGACATGTACTGACCACTGAGAACATACAGGAGAGGCACACATCAGAGAACTTAAAAACAGCTTTAACTGTCATCATTGCTGAGAGGGTGGGGTACAGCAGGAAGGTGAGCGCCATCTGGCAGCCATGACTGTGATAGTTGGAACTGCATTAACACCCTAGCGTTCATAAGCAGGACCATATCTCCATTGTGAATTCACGTCATTTTATGATTTTTTTCTTATATTAAAAATGCTGTGTAAATGATAATATTTTTCATACATTTGTCACATCTCTACTTCATAGGATCTTTGTGTGTGTGTGTGTGTGTGTGTGTGTGTGTGTGTGCGTGCGTGCGTGCGTGCGTGTGTGTGCGTGTGTGTGTGTGCGTGGGGGGGGGGGGGGGTCAGACAGACAAGCCGCAGTACACAGGCGCGAGGACCAAACTGCATTATTAAACCTTCAACACTCTGTCCATTGTTTGAAGGTACACAGGAGGTTAAAACAGACGTTGGATTTATATGAGGAGAGACTGAAAACAAAGGAAGAGTTTTATTATTTATTTATTTGTGTGCGTCTTTTATTCACACCTGAATGTGCTTCTGCTGCTTAGGCCCAAGCGTTTCTCTTTTTCAAATGCTAATTCAGTCTTATCCAGATGGCAAAACTCATTTCAGGCTTCACATACTGTATGGAGAGTGGCTATTGACAGGTAAAAAATAAATACATTTTCTTCCAGCTTTGTCGTAATGTAATTTGCCCCATTTTCTTTGACCTAAAAAAACACATTTGTTTGTTGCATCCTGTGAAAAATACAAAAACGTCTCTGCAGAAAAGCTGCGTGGCCTTTATTTCTGCTGAAAGGGCCTGAGGGACAAACTTGCGGAGACAGATTTATTTTGCTCACTGCTGATTTTATCAATCTGCAAATTACAATACAATTTGCTTGACTAAGCTAATATCCTTTATATTTTGTATATTTTTGTCGATGGCCACCATTTTACTACCTGTACAAAGTATTCTTTGAATGAAGACACCTATCAGTAGAACTTAATACAGGAATCCTATGACTGAAAGAAAGAAATCCATTAATTTAAATTCCTCGAGACATGCAAAGGCCAAAATATTCGCAGGGTCATTATCTTGGATGTAATCATGGGAGAAACCCTGAAAATGAAGGTGGTAAAATCAATGTGATGTGTCTGTACAGTAAAGGCCTGTGAGTTTACATTCCCTCTTTCCTTTGTTTGTTGGCCATCTTGATATCCTTCTCGTCAGTTTGGGGTGATTCGGCTTCGGAGCATCAACAGCCAAGAGGTGTGCTGTGAAGTATGTAAAACCCTGAAGAAGGCATTTGCAGAAAGTGTTGGTTTTAAAATATGATATATGTCTTTTTAAAGCAAACTTTAATGTCCTAGCAAGAGTTTCTGAAGATCTTCTCTGATTATATTGAGTGAAGTCTGATTAGAGGCATGGCAGGGGTATCAAACTGCAGTGAGTTTCCTGTTTGCTGGCATATGTTTGTTTTCCCATTCATCTACAAGCTGGAGGTAATCTCAGATCTGTCCGCTACCCATTTACCTCCCACTGTGCCCAGTTCCAGCAATCAACACTGTCTAAACTCTATGGTTCACCGACAGAGACGCTCTGGCACAGATACAAACAATTACTTTGGAACACTTTGATAATTGTACAATTGATACCTTAATCTTCACCTTTGGTCTAAATCACAGCATCCTTGATTTTCTCATTTACCTCAAAAACACAGACACCCTCTAATTGTTTTCAGAGCTCAAATCATACATACAGTGCCTTAAGAAATTATTCACACAAGTCGGTGCCATTTAAGATGAGGGAGGATGATCGTTTATTTTATGAGCTTGGCCTTATTTCTTTTACAGCACACTGGATGACTGTCATTCATATTCCATTCACCCAGTTCAATAAAAACAACGATAGGTTTAGGCTTCTACATGATACTCAAATTTTCCCTGTATCCATCATGAGGTTGCTACAACCTAGCCTATGAATGAAAGTTTAGATTGTAGGTGCACAGGTCGAGAGAATTGTGAGTAATGAAGGTGACAGACAGTGGCACATTCAATACTACCTTGCACACTCTTGCCTACATTTAGCTGATCTAGGGTGGAATCATTAGTTCAACAGTTGCAAATATGAGTTTTGTTGGACAAATACAGGAATGTTTATCCCCATTTCGTTCCATTTGCTTCCGTTTAAGAAACGTTCAGCAGCAACAGCAGAATGAGTACATCCCTGAACACACACAAACACACTTTAATAGCAGTCACATAAGACTTTACAAGCCAAACCTTCATATCATGACCACTAACTGCTACACACAGCCTACGTTGTTGTCACATCACAGTCAACATAGCTACTAGAACTAGCGTTTATCAGTTAAACCGGCTGCCCCGGTGGCAATAAGTTAATAAAACCAAAAGCTTACCTTGACTTGGAAGAGTTTCAGTGTTGGATAGCTAGCCAGCTAGCTAACATAGCATCCCTCTCTGTTTGAGTAGGCTAAACTAGCTAGCTGCATCTCTCTCCCTCCTATAATTAAATTTTAATTTAAAGGGCTTTATTGGCATGGGAAACATAGGTTTACATTGCAAAAGCAAGTGAAATAGATAATAAACAAAAGTAAAATAAACAATCAAAAATTAACAGTAAACATTACACTCTCTCTCATGTCTCTCGCTAATTTAAGTTCAATTTAAGGGGCTTTATTGGCACGGGAAACATATGTTTATATTGCCAAAGCAAGTGAAATAGATATTCAACAAAAGTTAAATAAATCATAAAAAATAAACAACTCTGAATAAATACATTTCTCTCTGAGCCTCTAGGATTTTGTCACTGGCAAAATCCTAGAGGAAAACCTGGTTCAGCCTGCTTTCCACCAGACACTGGGAGATTAATTTATCATTAAGCAGGACAATAACCTAAAACACAAGGTGTGTGGGCGAGTTAGTTTTGACTTAAATCTGTTTGCAAATCAATGGCAAGACTTCAAATTACTTGTCTAGCAATGATCAACAACCAATTTGATGGAGCTTGAATAATTTAGAAAATAATAAATGGGCAAATATTGTACAATCCAGGTGTGCAAAGCTCTTAGACACTTACTCACAGCTGTATTGCTGCCAAACATGTATTTGCTTTACCTTAACCTCCCTGTATACACTTGTTGGCAACTGGATGCAATCTGGGCATAGTACAAGGCTGGGCCTAGTACAGCTGCTAAGTCCCTTGCAGAAATGTAGTGTTACAGAGAGAGGAGAAAGTATCATCCTTGCTAAGCTTATTAAACTGGCAACTTTGAGTCCCTATCAGAGCCCATTCATTTCCTGTCACATATTCCAACAGAGGATGTGCTGATTTTTACGTCCTACTTTTAAAAGCAAGTTTCAAGTAACACCGGGCCAACTGTAACCTCTAGGAACGATGACATCAGGAACACCGTGTCCAGATATTGATTTGTGTTGACGTGGTGGAGAACTGTTCTGTATTTAAATTGATCACTGGTTTGTTGTCTTGGTTGCAGGTGCCAAGTCAATGTTTTGGGATTTCATCCTGTAGTCTTTAAGGGAGAATTCCTTTCACAATGAATGGTGTAAGGAGACACCGTGGAGCAGTGTCATCGGCTGACAGAGGGAGACGGGCTACAGGATTTGTCCTATTATATCTGATTGTGCGAGACTCAATGGAAGTTCTGCTAATGCAAGTGCTGACGCACTGTGTAGACTTCATGACTCGACTGTCAAATGGATTTTAGCCGTAGCATTTCTCTGACCTTTCAGTCAGTCATGTCTAGATCCTAACCACAGAGAAATTATTGATTTGACTACAGACATGCTGAGAAATATGATGAAATATGATGAAAATAATCAATAGCAATCAAGTTAGAACCAGGGTTCATATACATTTTGAAAGATGGAATTTCATGACTTTTCCATGACTTTTAACCATATTTCCACAACCAACAATTGGCGGTTATAGTATGTACGTATAAAAAGTAAGTGTAATGTGGTATCGACGCTGGAAGGCTGTTCTCTGATCCTGTGTCCTGTCGTTGTGCAAGGCACTTAACCCCCACATTGTAGAATACCTATTAGTAAGGCTGGGCGATATGGCCTACAAATCATATCTTGTTTTTTTCCAAACTTATGGGCAATTCACGGTATATATATCTCCATTTTTATGTTGTTTTCTCTGAGTAAGTTTTGTTGTACAATTAAAGGTAAAATACAATGCATTTCAAACCACATTCTGAAATTGCAGTTTTGTCCTCCCCAGTTTTATCATTGTAATGTGATACAAAACGAGGCAACTGTGTGCTTTAGGACCATGCGGATGCTTCCGAGTAGTCAGGTAAGCTGTTTGGAGTGTTTATCTGACTGGATAAACAAAAACTAAAAAAACATGTCCCCCCCAACTTCTAGAACCAAAGTTGTGCCCCCTGTTTTAAACAGTCAGCAATAATGTAATGAATCCAGAACTTGTGTAATTATACCCAGTCTGAATATAAGCCTTCCACAACCAGAAGACCCACTAATAATGAAATTATTTTTTCAAAATAGTTTAACCTGCTTTTTTGCAATAATCACTGATCTGGCTTTCAAGTCTATGAAAATGCCCTTTTTTGTTAAAAATTTAACCATAACCATGAATAATCCACATTCACTAATAATGACTAACTTCTTATAGCATGCAGTATAGAAAATTAACACATCTCATAAACATTCTCTTAAGCACAGTCAGACAGTACGTGTTAGTGGGGCACAGTCTGACAGTACGTGTTAGTGGGGCACAGTCCGACAGTACGTGTTAGTGGGGCACAGTCCGACAGTACGTGTTAGTGGGGCACAGTCCGATAGTACGTGTTAGTGGGGCACAGTCTGACAGTACGTGTTAGTGGGGCACAGTCCGACAGTACGTGTTAGTGGGGCACAGTCTGACAGTACGTGTTAGTGGGGCACAGTCCGACAGTACGTGTTAGTGGGGCACAGTCCGACAGTACGTGTTAGTGGGGCACAGTCCGACAGTACGTGTTAGTGGGGCACAGTCCGACAGTACGTGTTAGTGGGGCACAGTCTGACAGTACGTGTTAGTGGGGCACAGTCCGATAGTACGTGCTAGTGGGGCACAGTCTGACAGTACGTGCTAGTGGGGCACAGTCCGACAGTACGTGCTAGTGGGGCACAGTCCGATAGTACGTGCTAGTGGGGCACAGTCCGACAGTACGTGCTAGTGGGGCACAGTCCGACAGTACGGGCTAGTGAGTAGCCAGCTAATCTTTATATTTCAAGTTTAGCCAACTTGGATCTGTTTGCTAGATAATAAGGTAGAACAGATGAGTTGTTATTAACACACTGTTCTGTCCGTCTCCAACGGTTTGAACAGAATGTTGGCCTGTCTGTCCACTTGTTCAGATGTTGAAATTAAGTGGCCTGTCTTATTTCTCAGAATGAGAACCAGTTGCCAATTCCTTATATAATTGTGTTTTATGCATATTGCACATTTATAAAACACAGACTAGACAGCTAGTATAACAGTCTTTGGCTAAAATGCTGCTAGTGGTAATTGGTACTGCAATGCCGCGACATACTGAGCATTCATTTTCCAGAATCAACGTTCATTGATAATCTTGTTTTAGTAGTGTCTGCTCTGCGTGCGATTTGAGTAGTAGATACATTAAAAGGGTATCAGAAGAAAAGTTAACTTCTCCTCCCTTACAGTCAGATAATGTCTCTGTGTTTCAGTGTCCATATGTCCCATTCTGTTGGACCAAATCCAAAATTTCATTAGAGTTACCGGCCTCAGAAATAGCAGCCCAAATAAATGCTTCACAAAGTTCAAGTAACAGACTGCGTGAAATCAGGCTTTCATGGTTGAATTGCAGCAAAGAAACCACGACTAAAGGACACCAATAAGAAGAAGAGAAATGCTTGGGCCAAGAAACACAAGCAATGGACATTAGACCGGTGGAAATCTGTCCTTTGGTCTGATGAGTCCAAATGTTTTATTTTTTGGTTCCAACCGCAGTGTGAGACGCAGAGTAGGGGAATTGTTTTTTAAAATATTTTTATTTATTTAACCTTTTTTTAACCAGGTAGGCCAGTTGAGAACAAGTTCTCATTTACAACTGCGACCTGGCCAAGATAAAGCAAAGCAGTGCGACACAAACAACAACACAGAGTTACACATGGAATAAACAAACGTACAGTCAATATCACAATAGAAAATAAATAAGAAAAAAAGTATATATACAGTGTGTACAAATGGTGAAAGGAGGCAAGGCAATAAATAGGCCAATATAGTGGCGAAGTAATTAAAAAATAGCAAATTAACACTGGAGTGATAGATGTGCAGATGATGATGTGCAAGTAGAAGTACTGGTGTGCAAAAGAGCAAAAAAGTAAATAAAAACAATATGGGGATGAGGTAGGTAGATTGGATGGGCTATTTACAGATGGATTGTGTACAGCTGCAGCGATCGGTTAGCTGCTCAGATAGTTGATAGTGTTAGTGAGGGAGTTAAGTCTCCAACTTCAGCCATTTTTGCAATTCGTTCCAGTCATTGGCAGCAGAGAACTGGAAGGTGGCCAAAGTAGGTGTTTGCTTTGGGGATGAGATATACCAGCTGTAGCGCATGCTACAGGTGGGTGTTGTTATCGTGACCAATGAGCTGAGATATGGCGGAGCTTGACCTAGCAAATACTTATAGATGATCTGGAGCCAGTGGGTCTGGCGACGAATATGTAGCGGATGCTCTCTGCATGTGTGGTTCCCTCCGTGAAGCATGGAGGAGGTGGTGTGATGGTGTGGGGGTTCTTTGCTGGTGACACATATTTGTCCAACCCTACACCACATATTGTTATGGGCAATTCCACAGTAACAAAGTGACTTTAAAATGTATACCAAGCTAATACCATTGATTTTAAAGTTTTAAAAACTATATACACGGATATGCTGAAGTCTACTTTTAACAATTGACAAACACATTTACTTGAGGAACAGTGCAGATGCAAAATTTGGTAACAGAATTACAGTAACATCTCCCTCAGTTTTTATGTTACCACGTTTTTCAAAAACTCTAAATAATATTCAAAGATATCTGCAGAAATAATGGGGTGTCAGCTAGGATATTACACCTTGACTTTGAAAACATTATTTTTTTTAACTACAGTAAGTGAAGTGGATCAACACCTGGTAACAGAAAGATGGTAACAAAATTACATCATGGATTCCTGATCTGTACTATACAGAAATGCATAATTATGAATGATATTCTGTTCATGGTGATGTATCCTGAATAGGAATACAAAGGTAGGAACATGTAATATCCTCTGTTGCATGTTTGGGTATTATTTTAAAGACTATTATTCTAATGAGCTCCGCACCCAAACAAGACCAAATTGGTTGGTCCAGACAGGACCAAATCTATACCAATCATAGACGTTTATGTTCCACAAGTTTGGACACCACATTACAGCGCAGTAGAGTACAGTACAGTACAGTAAAGACAAGTAGAGCAAAGAAAAGTAGAGTAGAGTATAGTACAGTAAATTAGAGCTCAGCAGGGTACAGTGCAGTAAAATAGAGTCCAGTAGTATAGAGTACATTACATTATACTGGACTTTACTAATATGTGCTCTACTGCAGGGGATATTGGTATCAACTGTAGTACTCCACCAATTATAAATGATTTCAACTCAATACTTCTTCTATTATTTATTTTTTACATACATGTACTGTAATTTAAGCTTTAAAACTGCAAAGTTTTCTCTCTGCCTCAATGCAAAATGTTTAGAATTGCAGGATATTAGCTTCAAAGCTGCAACAACAGCAAAAATCTCTCTGCCCCAAAAATGTGTAGAAGAGCAGGAAATTAGTTTGAAAACAGCACATTTCTCTCTCGGATGCCAAGAGGCAGACTTTTAAAATGTTCCTTCCCAGGACAAGAGCCTTGGTTCGTTCAGCCTTTTGCACTGTTGAAGTCATAGTAAAACTCCTCATGGTTTTTTTTTCTCTCTCACTCGAGTTGTGTTCTGATTATTGGGGTCCTTGATGAATTTGCTCTCACAAAAGGGGTCCCCGGACCCAAAATGTTTGAGAAGCCTTGCTCTACTCTACTGTACTGAACTCTACTGGGTGAGTTTGGTTTGTCAAGTTCCTGTCTCGTGAGAATCACCCTACTCTACTTTTCTTTACTGGACTCTACTGTGCTCTGTTGTGCTATACAGCAACTGTGGTTTGTAACTACTATAATTTATCATTGGGACCAATTCAATTGCAGTCATTGTGTTACTTGATTTTTCGGTCACTCTGCTATCAACTTAGTAACAGAGTGATGCGTTTTAATCACTTAATAGTTCAAAATTGTTATCAGAAAAAGCACAATAACTAATTGGTAGGTCTACCTTGTAACTTCTGTGGACTTTCATAACCCTCCCTCATGAGAGAGAAATATTATAAAATATCTTTACGATATAAGGGTTTGTTAACAGAACAACAAGACATTATGCAATATTTCTTAAACTTACAGAAGGCAAATCATTTCTGAAAAACAAAATCTAAGTGTTAAAATTATTGTGTTGATGTATTTCTATTACCTCCAGACATTATCTAGAAATGTTTTTTAAGACCCCTTTTCCATCTGTGTGACCAGAAATCAAAGCCATTGCTTATTAAACATGTTTAAACTGATTAAACAAATTTAAACTGATTAAACAGGTTAAGGATGGAAAATGTACCTATACCTTCATCTTGCAAAAATATAGACTCTCCGTTTTAATTTCACACCAAATTTGACATGCTCTTATAAACCTCACATTGGTGCTCATGGGCCTTTTACATGGAAATAACTAGAGGTCGACCGATTATGATTTTTCAATGCCGATAACGATGCCCATTATTGGAGGACCAAAAAAAAAGCCGATACCGATTTTATCTTATTTTATTTGTAATAATGCACATACAACAATACTGAATGAACACTTATTTCAACTTAATATAATACATCAATAAAATCAATTTAGCCTCAAGTAAATAATGAAACATGTTCAATTTGGTTTCAATAATGCAAAAACAAAGTGTTGGAGAAGAAAGTAAAAGTGCAATATGTGCTATGTAAGAAAGCTAACGTTTCAGTTCCTTGCTCAGAACATGAGAACATATGAAAGCTGGTGGTTCCTTTTAACATGAATCTTCAATATTCCCAGGTAAGAAGTTTTAGGTTGTAGTTATTATAGGAATTATAGGACTATTTCTCTCTACCATTTGTATTTCATTAACCTTTGACTATTGGATGTTCTTATAGGCACTTTAGTATTGCCAGTGTAACAGTATAGCTTCCGTCTCTCTCCTCGCTCCTCCCTGGGCTCAAACCAGCAACACAATGACAACAGCCACCATCGAAGCAGCGTTACCCATGCAGAGCAAGGGGAACAACTACTAGAAGGCTCAGAGCGAGTGACGTTTGAAACGCTATTAGCGCGCGCTAACTAGCTAGCCATTTCACTTCGGTTACACCAGCCTCATCTCGGAAGTTGATAGGCTTGAAGTCATAAACAGTGCAATGCTTGACACACAACGAAGAGCTGCTGGCAAAATGCACGAAAGTGCTGCTTGAATGAATGTGTACGCGCCTGCTTCTGCCGACTACCGCTCAGTCAGATACTTAGATATTTGTTTGCTCAGTCAGATTATATGCCATGCAGGACACGCTAGATAATATCTAGTAATATCATCAACCATGTGTAGTTAACTAGTGATTATGATTGATTGTTTTTAAGTTTAATGCTAGCTAGCAACTTACCTTGGCTTACTGCATTCGCGTAACAGGCAGTCTCCTTGTGGAGTGCAACGAGAGAGAGGCAGGTCGTTATTGCGTTGGACTGTAACTGTAAGGTTGTAAGATTGGATCCCCCGAGCTGACAAGGTGAAAATCTGTTGTTCTGCTCCTGAACGAGGCAGTTAACCCACCGTTCCTAGGACGTCATTGAACATATGAATGTGTTCTTAACTGACTTGCCTCGTTAAATAAAGGTATATAAAAAAAATGAAAATCAGCAAATCGGCGCCCAAAAAATACCGATTTACGATTGTTATGAAAACTTGAAATCGGCCGTAATTAATCGTCCATTCCGATTAATCGGTTGACCTCTAGAAATAACCTTATTAAGGTTATTGCTGCTGTATTGCTAGAGCACAACAATAAATAGGTTATTTTCACCTGGGAGACTAGCTATCATAATGGAGATGTACAATAAGCATGCAGAGGACATTTCTGGTGAGAATAGCTCCAATCTCATGGCTACACCCGGACATTAGGAGGAGTCATTAGGCCTGTTTAAATGAGGTCATTAAGCTGAAGAAATGAGGCCGTATTTCTGAGTGCAGATGCAAAGGCAGGAGTACACGCCATTCCTCATTGTTAGCTAGGCATAGTGTGTGTGTGTGTGTGTGTGTGTGTGTGTGTGTGTGTGTGTGTGTGTGTGTGTGTGTGTGTGTGTGTGTGTGTGTGTGTGTGTGTGTGTGTGTGTGTGTGTGTGTGTGTGTATGTGTGTGTGTGTGTGTGTGTGTGTGTGCGTGTGTGTGTGTGTGTGTGTGAGTGTGTGTGTGTGAGAAATACTGAGTCAAGTGTGTCATAACTCTGGTTGAGTGTAATAGTTGAGGGGACAAAAGTGGACCGCGTAAAAAAAGTTTGCGATAAAGTCCATCTCTGTGGTATAAAAACATTAATAGCGGCAATAACCTCCATAACAATTTAATTGCACTTTAATATTTGTATGCAAGACAATAAAGGCCTGGATGCCCAGTAATTAGGCTGCAGTATTTATTCCCCCCTCTAGCTGACGTTATTTAATCTAAACTGAAGTGAACCGGGACATGGTGAGTAGAGAAAGCCCCTTATCACAGACAGCTACCAGAGACCTTCTACAACCAAAGCTATGGCATCTTCCACTAAAGCTGCACTGCATTCTCAGTCAACAAAGCTAAATCCCAATGTTCAACACGTATTGTACATCACAATCTTTTCCAAACAACCCAACAATAGTCAAGTGCTACTAATTAACCCCTAGACTGCTAGAGGTTAACGCATTCTTATTGTCACGTAAACAGCACAAGGACATCCCTCTACAGTTCGTCTGTCTCACATGGGTAGGGAACATAGATAAAGAATGTCAGAGAAGCAGTGAAGGAGTTGAATGTGAAATGGGATGAGATGAGAGAAGAGAGGTCTATAGAAATAGATAAAAGGCCAATGACAACGCAGTGTTATCCTCCTCAAGCACAAAGAGAAAAAATAAACGGTCATTCTACAAGACAAGGCTTAGAAGGACAGAGGGAGAGCAATTCTGAGGTGCAATCCTAAACTAACACACTTCACTTGTGTGTTGGGTGGCATTGTGATGGGAATATATATATATACGCCTGTGTGTTAATGGTAGAGACAGCAAACAACCCAGCAAACTGGGAACATTCCCAGAACATTAGCTAAGATACCCATTAACTTCTAGTTAGGGGTTTATCTAACATTAGGATGATAACATCCCAAAAACATTCAGAATATGTTTTTGATGAAATCTATTTATCAAAAATGTTTTACATGAAATATCCTTGGAATGTTCTCCTAACATCCACTAAAATGTTGTGCACAACATATGTAACAACCACAGAACATTTCCCAAACATTTGTATGTTGTGTAAAACATTTGCCTGAACGTTCCTATAACACATTTAATCTGTTTAATCTCTTTAAAAATGTTCCCAGGATGTTTGATTAGGTTGTGGGAACATCACAAAATATATGTTCCCAAAACACTAGAACTACCCAGTTGTGCGGATGATTCTACAATGTTCCTTTTAGAGCGCAAAAAAACATTCTCCTGATGTTACAAGACTGTTCTCAGAACACATTTAGCCAGTTCTTTAAAGGTTCTCAGAATGTTTCATGAGGTTGTGGAAACAGTCTGGTGGGAACATCACAAAAGATATGTTCCCAAAACACCAAAACTGTCCAGTTGTGCTGATGATTCCACAATGTTTATTTTACGCTGCAATGAATTAGGTAAAACTTAAATATATATTATTTTTAAAGTTCTTGAAATGTTCTGAGGATGTCATAAACTAAGTCAAATGTTAGTTTAAACCTAAACCTTTAAACATAAAATAAATATGCTAGGAATTTCAGAAAAACAAAACATCATTTTTACAACATTAAGGGAATGTCCTATGCAACCTAATTTAAGCGAAAGAATGTCATCACAACTGAGCATATTTTGTGTTTTGGGAACCTCTCTTGTACTGTAACCACACTGTTCCCACCACAAGCTAACCTACAGTATCTCTATCACAACAATGGTCCCACAACCTAAAGAAATGTTTTGGGAACCTACAGTATCTCTATCACAACAATGGTCCCACAACCTAAAGAAATGTTTTGGGAACCTACAGTATCTCTATCCCAACAATGGTCCCACAACCTAAAGAAATGTTTTGGGAACCTCTCTTGTACTGTAACCACACTGTTCCCACAAGCTAACCTACAGTATCTCTATCCCAACAATGGTCCCACAACCTAAAGAAATGTTTTGGGAGCCTACAGTATCTCTATCCCAACAATGGTCCCACAACCTAAAGAAATGTTTTGGGAACCTACAGTATCTCTATCCCAACAATGGTCCCACAACCTAAAGAAATGTTTTGGGAACCTACAGTATCTCTATCCCAACAATGGTCCCACAACCTAAAGAAATGTTTTGGGAACCTACAGTATCTCTATCCCAACAATGGTCCCACAACCTAAAGAAATGTTTTGGGAACTTTTAAAGATCATAAAAAATGTGTCCTGGGAATGTTTTTGCAACTTCAGGCAAACCTGTTAGAAACATTGTAATAATCAGCACAAATTGACAGTTGTTGTGTTTTGGGATGTGATTTCTTGCTTCCAACATCTTGAGAGAATGAATATGGGGTTAGGGAGCGTCTGTAAAGGTGGTGCTGTCTTTATCAGCATCATAAAAGCTGATAGTATTACAGCCACAGAATATGCATCCAAGCCAAAACGAAGCCTTATCAAAAACATTAACAGCTTTTAATTTCCTTTGAAATCTGTCATTTGGAAATTTGGCACAGAACATCTTTCCAGTATATTGCATTTTCTGCTTGGTCCCTAAACTTCATTGCTGCACGAAAGAAGCAGAGATGAAAGAGGTAACAAACTGTATCGATGTCAACTACAGTAGATTGAAGCATTAATTATATCAATGTATATCAATGTATGCCATTATTCTGGTAAAGTAAGAGTTAATTTAGTCTTCTAGGGCAACAAGTAATGACAGAAGAGAAGCTGCATGTATCTAATTACAGACAAGTTGTTACGAAGCTGGCCATTACTTCTCACATGAAAAAGGTTCAAAATATGACTGGAATAGGATTTACTCAAAAATATTAGTTTTATTTTCCATAAATATAATAAATACACAGACTTAAAACAGGCAGGGGTTTCTTTGCAGAAATTCAACCATCTCCTCTGAACAGCTCCTCTGAAACGTGAGATGTGTCTGTTACTTGAACTCTGTGAAGCATTTATTTGGGCTGCAATTTCTGAGGCTGGTAACTCTAATGAACTAATCCTCTACAGCAGAGGTAACTCTGGGTCTTCCTTTACTGTGGTCCTCATGAGAGCCAGTTTCATCATAGAACTGGATGGTTTTTGCAACTACACTTGAAGAAACGTTCAAAGTTCTTGAAATGTTCCATATTGACTGCCCTTCATGTCTTAAAGTAATGATGGACAGTCATTTCTCTTTGCACCTCACTCTGACCATCGCTCTGGCACCCTAAGGGCCCATTCGTAAATTCACTCTGGCTACCTACTCCGATTTCAGAGCGCTCTCGCCTGAGTGTGCCAGAGTGCAGAATAACTGATGAATTTACCTTTACTCTGCAATCCGACTCATCCCAAACCATCTCAATAGTGATTTATTTGCAGCAATTCAACAACGAAGCTGGTTCAGAGAATGGCAAAGCTGTCATCAAGGCAAAGAGTGGCTACTATGAAGAATCGCAAATATAAAATATATTTGTATTTGTTTAATACTTGTTTGGTTACTACATGATTCCATATGTGTTATTTCATAGTTTTGATGTCTTCACTTTTATTGTACAATAAGGAAAAACCCTGGAATGAGTAGGTGTGTCCAAACCATTATTCCTGACATCATTATGAGCTGTCCTCCCCGCAGCACAATTAAAATAGACTGTTTGGGTTGAAATGGTTGGAAAGATCTAAACTATGCCTTAAATATCAAAAATGGAATATAGGCAGGTACCCAGTTCACTACATAATATTTAAAAATACAATTAAATACAGAGAAAATGTCTCAGAGTTGAGGATCTCATCCTCACACAAATGGACTAATAGCCTACAAAGATGACATAAATGATATGTAGAGACATAGACCTATCTAAAAAGGCCTGTAAAAAAATGGTTCCGCCATCTCTGTCTGTACAGTGCATGTTCTACATTTGCAGGTTAGAGTCGGGTGCAGGCCTCAGATTTTCACTTTATCACATTTAGTTGGGCGGTTGTCAAATCAAATCAAATAAAATTTCATTTGTCACATACACATGGTTAGCAGATGTTAATGCGAGTGTAGCGAAATGCTTGTGCTTCTAGTTCCGACAATGCAGTAATAACCAACAAGTAATCTAACTAACAATTCCAAAACTACTGTCTTATACACACAAGTGTAAGGGGATAAATAATATGTACATAAAGATATATGAATGAGTGATGGTACAGAGCAGCATAGGCAAGATACAGTAGATGGTCTCGAGTACAGTATATACATATGAGATGAGTATGTAAACAGAGTGGCATAGTTAAAGTGGCTAGTGTTACATGTATTACATAAAGATGCGGTAGATGATATAGAGTACAGTATATTCGTATACATATGAGATGAATAATGTAGGGTATGTAAACATTATATTAGGTAGCATTGTTTAAAGTGGCTAGTGATATATTTTACATCATTTCCCATCAACCATCAAGTTGGGCGGTTGTGGAGGGGTTATTAGCAATTGTGGGTGAACAAACAGTTTGTAACATGGTTGGTTATGTTTCTACATGACACTGCAGAAATATGTATTTGATGCTTATGTATTCCTATTTCTCGGTTGAATTTACATATGAATAAGGTGTTATGGTATTGGTCATGCATGCAGTTAGTGGGAGGTCGCAAACGTCAATTCTTCCCAGTCTGATATTGGCCTAAAAGGCGGGAGGTCACCTTCTGAAATACATGATTCTATTTTCATATTTACAATGTGTACGAGGAGTTCACTATGTGCATGTCCCGATGTATATACAGTTGCATTTGGAAATTATTCAGACCCCTTGACTTTTTCCACATTAGTATTTTTCTAAAATTGATTAAATCGTTTTTTTCCCCCTTTTCTATTTACACACAATACCACATAATGACAAAGCAAAAACTGTTTTTTAGAAATGTTTGCAAATGTATTTAAAATTAAAGGCCTAAATATCATATTTACATAAGTATTCAGCAGCTTTGGCAGCGATTACAGCCTCTTGGGTATGACGCTACAAGCTTGGCACACCTGTATTTGGGGAGTTCCTCCCATTCGCCTCTGCAGATCATCTCAAACTCTGTCAGGTTGGATGGGAAGCGGCGCTGCACAGTTGTTTTCAGGTCTCTCCAGAGATGTTCGATCGGGTTCAAGTCTGGGCTCTGGCTGGGCCACTCAAGGACATTCAGAGACTTGTCCCGAAGCCACTCCTGCATTGTCTTGGCTGTGTGCTTATGATCGTTGTTCTGTTGGAAGGTGAACCTTCGCCCCAGTCTGAGGTCCTGAGTGCTCTGGAGCAGGTTTTCATCAAGGGTCTCTGTACTTTGCTTCAGTCTGATTAGTGGAGTGCTGCAGAGATGGTTGTCCTTCTGGAAGGTTCTCCCATCTCTACAGAGGAACTCTAGAGCTCTGTCAGAGTAACCATTGGGTTCTTTGTCACCTCTCTGACCAAGGCCCTTTTCCACCGATTGCTCAGTTTGGCCGGGCGGCCAGCTCTAAGAAGAGTCTTGCTGGTTCCAAACTTCTTCCATTTAAGAATGATAGAAGCCACTGTGTTCTTGGGAACCTAAAATGCTGCAGAAATGTTTTGGTACCCTTCCCCAGTTAGCTAGTGTAAAGGACTTCACACTGCTTGCTTAGCGAATACCACTTCCTCCCAATTCGGCCCAAACCTTACCGATCTCGGGACCTCTGCCTCACAAACACACAAGACCATCCTCCTTCAAGCATCTTAGCCGACTGCCACACCTCAAAAGGCTAGCTAATGAGGCGACGCAAGCTGGACACTTAAGGCTGAGGAGTAAGTTTCACACATCCCCATGTGCTGCACATACATACTCTAATTGTAATGGTCACATTAGCCCGTTAGCATAGAATAACTGTGGATTAGCTAACAGATGAATCATGAATCTACAGCCATCAACATACTTACACATCTATGTGCTTCCTTGTTTCTATCGTCAGGTACTTCCATGTATTGTATTTTGTACTAGTTTTGTCATTGCTATGTTTGATTACAAAATGCAGTCTGATATTGAAATGCTAAATGACTTAAATGTAATGTAAATGATATTGAAATGCAAATGACGAATCACAAATGTACAGCCATCAACATCCTGTTGTCCTGCACATCTAATGTGCTTCTTTGTACCTATTGTCAGAATAAATACCAATCAACTGGGATCACTGACTGGACAGTCCTTTATTTAAAAACACAAAGCAAGAGAGTTATGAAGTACGATCACATCTGTTACACTGGTGCCGAGACCAGTCTCCTTGTCTTTGCTGGACAGATGTTACGTGTGTGTGTGTGTGTGTGTGTGTGTGTGTGTGTGTGTGTGTGTGTGTGTGTGTGTGTGTGTGTGTGTGTGTGTGTGTGTGTGTGATACTGCATTGCATTCCTAGTATTAATAATAAGTAATATGTGCTTTGTTTATTTCTTGTCTATTTTCAGTGCTGTATATTGTGATGTAAAAAGTGGCCGAGAAAAATAACATATTTCAATGCAGTGGATACGATGTTGTTAAAATTCATAGTATCATCTCAACCTTAGTACATAAATAATTACCGTGTTCGTTCATGAGTTCTAATCAGTGTAGATTTTTGTTGGTCTAGTTTTAGTCAATTTCTCCAGTAGGCAAGCAGTGGAGCAGCAGTCCTGCTGAATGGCTGGCAGGCATATGGTAAATAGGCTCTTAAATTAGGTCCCTGGTCCTCTAGCTTAGTTATCTGTGATGATTGGAACTGTGTGTGTGTGTGTGTGTGTGTGTGTGTGTGTGTGTGTGTGTGTGTGTGATCCATTCTCCCCCTGGCACGTTTACCATGTCTCATTGAACAGGGAAATATGCAGGTCACACATCCATAGATTTCTGGTCACATTTTTACTTTGAGTCAATACAAATGTAAATGATTTGAATAAAAACTGCCAAATGTATTTTTTTCTTTCTCCTTTTGTTTCCATTTAATACATATGAATGTTTTTTTTGTATTTGAAATGATAATAAATCAAAAGTTTGTTGCCTTAAAGCAAAGAGGAAGAAAAACATTAGCAGGTAATGATACCTCAACACAGATGCATGAAGGGTGAGTTTTGAAGAGATAGAAACAGAGAAAATGGTTAGCAGCATAGCTACCGGGAACTATAAAATTCTTGCACAGAGTATGATTTACAATGGTTGGTAAAAGTGTGGTTGTCATAGTGAAAACGTCTTAAAATGAATATGATAGATACGTCTTAAAGTGGATATGACATATTTCATAATCCTTTATAATCCGTAATCCTATAAATGTAAATATTTGTACAGTAGATGATCGCCGTACAGTCTGGAATATTTAAAGAAGTATTTTTCACCGATGAGTAATTTGACATTGTTCAATGTATTTGTCCAACAAAAAAATATGTCAACTGATTTGTTGGGTTGTTTTCTCAGTTTGTGGGGAAAAACAAGTTTCTAATGAACAAACAATTACTTATTTGAATTTATCTCTCTGGTCTTTCTTGACAGTGGGGGGGGGGGGGGGTTCACAAACATTAGCTTCAATCAATGACTGGCTGTTATGAAATGTGTCAAGAGACAACACCTTCAAGTCTATCTCCATCTAATTCAGACAGTCACAGAGGACAATCGAAACACCTTTTAAACACCTCCCTCTTCAATCTTGCCAATCCAATCATGTTGCTGAAGACAATCCACACACCCACACTCTGTCTCTATCACTCCCTCTCCTTCTCTCTAGTCCCTCGGTCTGCTCCCCTCTCTCACCGTGGCCATATGTTGGCTACAACAAGACAAAAAAGACACAAAATTTAAACAAATAAATTAAATCAAATTGTATTTGTCACATGCACCGAATACAACAGTTTAGACCTTACAGTGAAATGCTTACTTATAAGCCCTTAACCAACAATGCAGTTTTAAGGAAATCCTCACAAAAAGTAAGAGTAAGAATAACAAATAATTAAACAGCAGCAGTAAATAACAATAGCGGGGCTATTTACAGGGGGGGGGCAATGCAAATACTGTAGTCTGGGTAGCCATTTCATTAGCTGTTCAGGAGTCATATGGCTTTGGGGTAGAAGCCTCTTGGACCTAGACTTGGCACTCCGCTACCACTTTCCGTGTGGAAGCAGAGAGAACAGTCTATTACTAGGTGGCTGGAGTCTGACAATTTTTAGGGCCTTCCTCTGACAACGCCTGGTATAGAGGTCCTGGATGAAAGGAAGCTTGGCCTGGCCCCAGTGATGTCCTGGGCTGATCGCACTATCCTCAAAGTGCCTTGCGGTCGGAGGCTGAGCAGTTGCCATACCAGGCAGTGATGCAACCGGTCAGGATGGTCTCGATGGTGCAGCAGAAAAACATTTTGAGGATCTGAGGACCCATGCCAAATATTTTCAGTCTCCTGAGGGGGAATAGGTTTTGTCGTGCTCTCTTCACAACTGTCTTGGTGTGCTTGTACCATGTTAGTTTGTTGGTGATGTTGTCGCCAAGGAACTTGAAGCACTCAACCTGCTCCACTACAGCCCCGTCGATGAGAATGGGGGCATGCTCTGTCCTCCTTTTCATGTAGTCTACAATAATCACCTTTGTCTTGATCATGTTGAGGGAGAGGTTGTTGTCCTTGCACCACACGGCCAGGTCTCTGACGTACTCCCTATAGGCTGTCTCATCGTTGTTGGTGATCAGGCCTACCACTGCTGTGTCATCAGCAAACCTAAAGATGGTATTGGAGTCGTGCCTGGCCGTGCAGTCATGAGTGAACAGGGAGTACAGGAGGGGACTGAGCACGCCCCCCTGAGGGGCCCCCGTGTTGGGGATCACCGTGGCAAATGTGTTGTTACCTACCCTTACCACCTGGGGGCAGCCCATCAGCAAGTCCAGGATCCAGTTGCAGAGGGAGGTGTTTAGTCCCAGGGTCCTTAGCTTAGTGATGATCTGTGAGGGCACTATGGTGTTGAACGCTGAGCTGTAGTCAATGAATAGCATTCTAACATACAGTTGAAGTCAGAAGTTTACATACACCTTAGCCAAATACATTTAAACTAAGTATCACAATTCCTGACATTTAATCCTAGTAAAAATGCTCAGTCTTAGGTCAGGTAGGATCACCACTTTATTTAAAAAATGTGAAATGTCAGAATAATAGTAGAGAGAATTATTTATTTCAGCTTTTATTTCTTACATCACATTACCAGTGGGTCAGAAGTTTACATACACTCAATTAGTATTTTCTAGCAATGCCTTTAAATGATTTAACTTGGGTCAAACGTTTCGGGTAGCCTTCCACAAGCTTCCCCCAATAAGTTGGGTGAATTTTGGCCCATTTCTCCTGACAGAGCTGGTGTAACTGAGTCAGGTTTGTAGGCCTCCTTGCTCACACACTCTTTCAGTTCTGCCCACAAATGTTCCATGGAATTGAGGTCAGGGCTTTGTGATGGCCACTCCAATACCTTCACTTTGTTGTCCTTATGCCATTTTGCCACAACTTCGGAAGTACGCTTTGGGTCATTGTCCATTTGGAAGACCCATTTGCCACCAAGCTTTAACTTCCTGACTGATGTCTTGAGATGTTGCTTCAATATATCCACATCATTTTCCTGCGACATGATGCCATCTATTTTATGAAGTGCACCAGTCCCTCCTGCAGCAATGCATCCCCACAACATGATGCTGCCACCACTGTGCTTCACGGTTGGGATGGTGTTCTTCGGCTTGCAAGCCTCCCCCTTTTTCCTCCAAACATAACGATGGTCATTATGGCCAAACAGTTATAGTTTTGTTTCATCAGACCAGAGGACTTTTCTCCAAAAAGTACGATAGTTGTCCCCATGTGCAGTTCCAAACCGTAGTCTGGCTTTTTAATAGCGGTTTTGGAGCAGTGGCTTCTTCCTTGCTGAGTTGCCTTTCAGGTTATGTTGATATAGGATTCGTTTTATTGTGGATATAGAAACCTTTGTACCTGTTTCCCCCAGCATCTTCACAATGTCCTTTGTTGTTGTTCTGGGATTGATTTGCACTATTCGCACCAAAGTATGTTCATCTCTAGGAGACAGAATGAGTCTCCTTCCTGAGCGGTATGATGCCTGCGTGTTCCCATAGTGTTTATACTTGCGTAATATTGTTTGTACAGATGAACATGGTACCTCCAGAAATTTGGAAATTGCTCCCAAGAATGAACCAGACTTGTGGAGGTCTATGATTTTCTGAGGTCTTGGCTGATTTCTTTTGATTATCCCATGACGTCAAGCAAAGAGGCACTGAGTTTGAAGGTAGGCCTTGAAATACATCCACGGATTCACCTCCAATTGACTCAAATGATGTCAATTAGCCTATCAGAAGCTTCTAAAGCCATGACACAATTTCTGGAATTTTCCAAGCTGTTTAAAGGCACAGTCAACTTAGTGTATGTAAACTTCTGACCCACTGGAATTGTGATACAGTGAATTATAAGTGAAATAATCTGTCTGTAAACAACTGATGGAAAAATTACTTTTGTCATGCAGAAAGTAGATGTCCTAACCAACTTGCCAAAATTATAGTTTGTTAACAAGAAATTTGTGGAGTGGTTGAAAAACGAGTTTTCATGATTCCAACCTAAGTGTATGTAAACTTACGACTTCAACTGTAGGTGTTCCTTTTGTCCAGGTGGGAAAGGGCAGTGTGGAGTGCAATAAAGAGAGCATAGTCTGTGGATCTGTTGGTGCGGTATGCAAATTGGAGTGAGTCTAGGGTTTCAGGGATAATGGTGTTGATGTGAGCCATGACCAGCCTTTCAAAGCATTTCATGGCTACAGACGTAAGTGCTACGGGTCGGTAGTCTTTTAGGCAGATTACCCTAGTGTTCTTGGGCACAGGGACTATGGTGGTCTGCTTGAAGCATGTTGGCATTACAGACACAGACAGGGAGAGGTTGAAAATGTCAGTGAAGACACTTGCCAGTTGGTCAGCGCATGCTTGGAGTACACTTCCTGGTAATCCATCTGGCCCAGCAAGCCTTGTGAATGTTGACCTGTTTAAACGTCTTGCTCACATCGGCTGCAGAGAGCGTGATCACACAGTCGTCCAGAACAGCTGATGCTCTCATGCATGTTTCAGTGTTACTTGCCTCGAAGCGAGCATAGAAGTTATTTTGCTGGTCTGGTAGGCTTGTGTTACTGGGCAGCTCTTGGCTGTGCTTCCCTTTGTAGTCTGTAATAGATTGCAAGCCCTGCCACATCCGACGAGAGTCGGAGCCGGTGTAGTACGATTCGATCTTAGTCCTGTATTAACGCTTTGCCTATTTGATGGTTCATCGGAGGGCATAGCGGGATTTCTTATGAGCTTCTGGGTTAGAATCCCGCTCCTTGAAAACGGCAGCTCTACCCTTTAGCTCAGTGTGAATGTTGCCTGTAATCCATGGCTTTCGGTTGGGGTATGTACGTACAGTCACTGTGGGAACGACGTCATCGATGCACTTATTGATAAAGCCAGTGACTGATGTACTCCTCAATGCCATCGGAAGAATCCCGGAACTTATTCCAGTCTGTGCTAGCAAAACAGTCCTGTAATTATGCATCTGCTTCATCTGACCACTTTTTTATAGACTGAGTCACTGGTGCTTCCTGTTCTAATTTTTGCTAGGAAGCAGGAGGAAAGAGTTATGGTCAGATTTTCCAAATGGATGGCGAGGGAGAGCTTTGTACGCGTCTCTGTGTTTGGAGTAAAGGTGGTCTAGAATTGTTTCCCCCTCTAACATGTTGATAGAAATTAGGCAAAACTGATTTAAGTTTCCCTGCATTAAAGTCATCGGACACTTGGAGCGCCGCCTCTGGATGAGCGTTTTCCTGTTTGCTTATGGCGGAATACAGCTCATTGAGTGTGGTTTTAGTGCAAGTATCAGTCTTTGGTGGTATGTAGACAGCTACGAAAAATACAGATGAAAACTTTCTAGATAAATAATGTGGTCTACAGCTTATCTATCATGAGATACTCTACCTCAGGCGAGCAAAACCCTGAGACTTCCTTAGATATCCTGCACCACCTATTGTATTAAAATATGCATAGGCCCCTGCCTCGTGTCTTATCAGAGGCTGGTGTTCTGTCCTGCCGATAGAGTGTATAACCCGCCAGCTGTATGTTCTTAATGTTGTCGTTCAGCCACGACTCGGTGGAACGTAAGATATTAGTTTCTAATGTCCCCTTATTAGGATATACGTGCTTTCAGTTCGTCCCATTTATTTTCCAGCGATTGAACGTTAGCTAGCAGAATGGAAGGCAAGGGCAGATTAGCCACTCGTCGCCTGATCCTCACAAGACATCCTGATCTATTTCTGCGAAACCAGCGAATCACGGGGATCTGGGGCTGGTCGGGTGTCCGTAGTATATCCCTTGCGCCCGACTCATTGAAGAACTCCTTGCCCAATTTGAGGCGAGTAATCCCAATTCCGATGTCCAGAAGCTCTTTTCGGTCATAAGAGATGGTAGCAGCAACATTATGTACAAAACAAGTTACAAATACGAAAAATACAAATAAAATAGCATGGTTGGTTAAGAGCCGATTCGACGGCAGCCCTGCTCTCCGGCTCCATCTTTTTGAAGGTGTTGTAGTTGAAAGATGAAATAAATGTTTCTATGATTTTATGTTATGTAGGCTATCCTTGGCCATCTTTCCATTAAGAATGAATTAGGCATCCATCTAGACGTTGTGGAGACTTTCTACCAACCAACACTGTCAATAGTAAAGCTCTAGGTCTTTGTGTTCCAGCTGACAATGCGTTTTCTCTGACATAGAATTGTTCTGGGTTTGAAATCATATGTTTATTCCAATTTTAAAAAACTTTTATCTTAAGTAAAACATCACAGGGCCTTGAATGTGTCTCTTTGGAAAAGCTGTCTCTGAAAAGGCTTCTTCCTCAGTCTTTTGTCAAGTGTGAATCTTACTGGGGAAGAGTCATGCTTCCGTCACCACACAGTGCTGTGTGGCCAGCAGTCGCAGGGTGGATTTTCTCACTCAATCATTCTTGGAAAATAAAAGAAAGCATTTAAAATGTCACATTCTTTCTTTTCATTTTACATCCTCCCCAGCAATATCGCACCAAAAACCCTATTCAGTGTGTCGACTCGGCTGATGCCTTTATCCTGAGTGGCTAACAGACAGGCCAGCAGCGCCCACTGTCCTTCGTTTGAACAGTACATTTACATTTCAATTAATACAGTTTCAACACCTTGTTACAGGCCCTATTTTACCCTGAACAAATGCCAAGCAAAGACATTTTCCCACCACATTATTGTCTTATGATGATTGAAATCCCACAGAGCCAGGCAGCCCAGTGTGTAAGGTCTGGAGCTAGGAGGAGCCAGGCAGCCCAGTGTGTGAGGTCTGGAGCTAGGAGGAGCCAGGCAGCCCAGTGTGTGAGGTCTGGAGCTAGGAGGAGCCAGGCAGCCCAGTGTGTGAGGTCTGGAGCTTGGAGGAGCCAGGCAGCCCAGTGTGTGAGGTCTGGAGCTAGGAGGAGCCAGGCAGCCCAGTGTGTGAGGTCTGGAGCTAGGAGGAGCCAGGCAGCCAAGTGTGTGAGGTCTGGAGCTAGGAGGAGCCAGGCAGCCCAGTGTGTGAGGTCTGGAGCTAGGAGGAGCCAGGCAGCCCAGTGTGTGAGGTCTGGAGCTAGGAGGAGCCAGGCAGCCCAGTGTGTGAGGTCTGGAGCTAGGAGGTGCCAGGCAGCCCAGTGTGTGAGGTCTGGAGCTAGGAGGAGCCAGGCAGCCCAGTGTGTGAGGTCTGGAGCTTGGAGGAGCCAGGCAGCCCAGTGTGTGAGGTCTGGAGCTCGGAGGAGCCATGCAGCCCAGTGTGTGAGGTCTGGAGCTAGGAGGAGCCAGGCAGCCCAGTGTGTGAGGTCTGGAGCTTGGAGGAGCCAGGCAGCACAGTGTGTGAGGTCTGGAGCTTGGAGGAGCCAGGCAGCCCAGTATGTGAGGTCTGGAGCTAGGAGGAGCCAGGCAGCCCAGTGTGTGAGATCTGGAGCTTGGAGGAGCCAGGCAGCCCAGTATGTGAGGTCTGGAGCTAGGAGGAGCCAGGCAGCCCAGTGTGTAAGGTCTGGAGCTTGGAGGAGCCAGGCAGCCCATTGTGTAAGGTCTGGAGCTTGGAGGAGCCAAGTACACTCGGCAATGGATCTGTGACTGTTAACATTTAAATACCACCGTCACACTGCAAAGAGAATGAATACTGTGTGAATACTGATTATTTTCTCTCCATCTCCCCTTTCCCATGATGAACTGGTTCCAATCTTGCTCTGACCTCGGAAGTGTTCTCTTTAGGTTCTCTGTCCCGATGGCAAAGCCTCATAACGAGACATGCGAGATGGGGAACAGCAGATAATGTCACCACATTGACTGCAGGGTCGATTATGAGTGTCTCTGTGTGTGCGTGCACGCGTGTGTGTTGCGAGATCCACTGACTGCAGTTCTTTGAGCACAACTGAATTATGACTCATAAACTTGGCTGACATTTATTGTTCATGGCAACACTGTAGTACCAGTAATGGACAACACGTTGTCGTCTTCGGAGAGGTGGAAGCTGTGATCATCATATGCTAAATTCCCCCCACACTCACATCAAATCAGAACTGGAGCAACTCATGGCATGCTATCCTCTCCCTCTCTCCATTCTTTCTCTCGGTCACTCTCTCTCACAACTCTTGCCTCTCTCTATCCTCTCTCCATGCCCGCCTTCTCTCTCTCCCACCCTCTCTTTATCGCTCTCTCTCTCCCTCTCTGAATGGCAGGCCTCAGATAGCTGCTGGCATGGCTAGCGGAGGGTGAGTAGAGCAGAGCAGAAGCAGAGGTAGACCTCTGGGCCTACTGAAGCAGATACAGCACATTTAGCCTGTAGGGATCTACACAGCAATACCACAGCACTGACAACGCCACACATGAGTCTTGTACACTCCACAAATGAGTCCTGTGCTTCTAAGTCTGCATTGCTTGCTCTTTGGGATTTTAGATTGGGTATCTGTATATTGGCAGTTGTTGTTGTTTAGCCTCTACGGGATGGATGTCCCTAAACTGGGACGGCTTTGCTAATGTGCGCTAATGTGATTATAATGACAAACCAGTAGTTTAAATCAATCAATCAAATGTACTTTATAAATCCCTTTCTACATCAGCAGTTAGCGCACGTTAGCAACAACAACTGCTATTGGCAGTTGTTGTTTAGCCTCTATGTGATGGGTGTCCTAAACCGGGGCGGTTGTTGCTAACATGTGCTAATGTAACTAGAATGATGTTGTATACAACAGCCAACTTTCCGGGATATAGACATGTCTTACATGGGCAGAAAGCTTACATTCTTGTTAATCTAACTGCAGTGTCTAATTAACAGTAGCTGTTACAGTGAAAAAAGACCATGCTGTTGTTTGAGGAGCGTGCACAACAACAAAAAACGTTTATCACAGCTACTGGTTTGATAAATTCAGTTAAATAATGTACTTACATTCAGTAATTTTGCTCTGATATGTCATCCTGAGGGTCCCTGAGATAAAAATTTAGCATAGCTTTGTTTGATAAAATCCATTTTTATGTACAAATGTAGGAATTGGGGTCTACAGTTTGACCCCACTGCTGTCCCTGGGTCCACACTGACCCCGCCCGGCCATCTAGATGTGTGAAAGTTAGTGTATAAGCTAATGATCCATCATGTATGACATTCCTGGGAGTGTGTAAACCAAATGTCTTTACTACCATAGCATTTTTGTTTATTCTCTATAGTTAAGTATTTGAAAATGTATCAATTGACCAATTTCGGAATATTTGGGCAAACTCCTGGCAGACTTGATACAAAATATTGTGCAGTAATGTAATTCTTCACTGGCTCAGTCTGAAATATTGCGCACACACTGCTGCCCAAGATCTAAATTACACCTAGACTACTATCTGAAAGTATGGCCTTGCTCTTGCATTACAAAGATGATAAAAAACATTTTTAAACAAAGCATTTTTTGGGTTGTATTATCATTTACCAGATCTAATGTGTTATATTCTCCTACATTCATTTCACATTTCCACAAACTTCAAAGTGTTTCCTTTCAAATAGTTTCAAGAATATGCATATCCTTGCTTCAGGTCCTGAGCTACAGGCAGTTAGATTTGGGTGCCATTTTAGGCGAAAATTGAAAAAAAGGGTACGACCCTTTAGAGGTTGTTTAGAAAACAATGAATTATTGCATACTGTAGGCTACACAAATAATAATAATAATTACTGTCAATGTATGGTTAAATGTACGACAGATAATGAATAGCCAAAAATGAGCCTACTTTGAATTAAACAACATTTTGGGAAGTAATTGCAAATGACTGCATATTAATACCACTTATTATTCAAGATATAATAACAATAAGATCCATTATAAATATATCAAACTAACATTAAACACTATAGAGTGAGATTTCTTTGAAACATGCAATAGTAACATTTATTTATGGAGTGTGTGCAGTGCTTTAGGCAGTGGGGTGCTGGGCTGGGCTGTGGGATAGGCCATGTGGTGGTACTGTAGTAATTTCTTAGCGGGAGTTAACGTCAGGATGATTGAGTCACTCCCAATGTCCCCATTAGAATTTGCATTTTAAAATATGTATATTATTTATTTATGTACGTTTTATTCAAATGACAGGCGGGCCGAGAGATTCCCCTGAGCACAACAACGTACGGGCAGAGTTAAGTGGGGTGGACCCACAGTGGACAGAGGGACAGAGAGAGAGGGAGGAGAGAAAGAGAGGGAGGAGAGAGAGGAGAGAGGAGAGGAGAGAGAGGACAGAGAGAAAGAGGGAGGAGAGAGAGGGTGAGGACAGAGAGAGGGAGGAGAGAGAGAGAGTGAGGACAGAGAGGGGGAGGACAGAGAGAGGGAGGAGAGAGAGAGTGAAGAGAGAGAGAGGGAGGACAGAGAGAGGGAAGAGAGAGAGAGAGTGAGGACAGAGAGGGGGAGGACAGAGAGGGGGAGGAGAGAGAGAGTGAGCGAACAATAAGAACTATTGTCGGAACTTAAAAGGAAGTGTCCAACACTCTGTGCCATGAAAATGTTTTGGTCTCACCATGAATAGGTATGAACTCTACATCGACATAACCTTTTGCAAAAGTAGTTGATTCTACACTGAATCACTACATTCACCATAATCCCATTTTGAGGGCAGTAACAGACAGTGTAACCACATAGGGGGGAGGTACAGTAAACACAAACAAACAATTATTTATATTCCGCTGTAAATCTGATAATAGGAAAATGTCTAATCACCTGACAAAGCATAGCATGAATGGCCATTATATTTCATCCATCGTGGGGATTATAAACCAGTCCCCTATTATTAGTGCCGGGACGATACCAGTATGTAAAATATTATGTGCTATGGCTTGGAAAATAAATACAGATGACTCTGGAAGACAACATAATGATGTTTGTTTCCAACAGTAGGGCTTGTTTTCCTAAATAAGTCAAATTTGCTTTGTGTTTTGTTTCCTTGCCATAATAGTAACACGTATCGCGATATGGTATCGTCGCAGCCCTACCTATTACCATGTATCTATGGTTACCCCCACACCAGACACAGCTCACCATACAGCCGTTTCATTAACACGGTTGTTACGGATACAAGTATCCTGTGGGTGTGTTTCTTTTCTCTCCTTCTTCCCTCACAGGTGAAAATCATCACTCCCCAATCAGTCACCAATCCAATCATCAATCAGAAGACACACCTCCTCCTGTTTCCTACCCTAGCACAGTTCCTTTCCCTTGGTTTAAAAACCCTGTCAGTTGTTTGCTCTAGAGCTCAATCTCTCTGTAAATGCCATGTCTGTAGGTCTCTCTGTTTCACTCTCTCTTTGTGTATTAACCTCTCTTTTGTTTGAGCACCTCCATAGCACTTTGTCCTCACCTGTGAGTATTGTTTTTGGTTATGGTGTTTGTGTTTGTTTGCTGGTGGGAAAAGGGGAAACCAAGACAAGTCGCCCATGGGCATACACTACCCTTGTGTAGACTTTGTTAAATACACTAGTTAGAACTGGGCGGACCACCCACTGTATTTTTGGTTAGTTAGTTAGCTGTTGTTAAAGTAGGCTAGTCTAGCTTAGGGGTGTTTTTGAATACTTATTGTTTCTTTCCTTGGGTCCAGCTCAGCCCCTTTTCCTGCTCCTCCCCCCCATTACCGTGTGTTTTTTCAAATAAACCTTGAGTTTGACGGTAGATTTCAGTTGTCCTGGTTATTTCGTTCACACTTTTACTTTGTCACTATTATAATTTGCCTGAGTTATGTTACGGGTCTCATTACCATCCCCCTAGACTGTCGGGCCAGAAGGGATTCGTAACAACGGTTTTAATTGTCGTTGTAATAACATGAGCATCAAGTCATCATCATCCCATAGCAGAGGCCTAACACTAGTTAACCATGGAACACCTGCTGTTCAACTGCTCTTTTCCTTTCCATGTGTTATGTTTTCAATGTTCTGCGTATTTCATGTTCTGAAAGCGATGGTCCAAGCTGATCGAACACAGGTCCCAGTCCATCCCAAATAGAAGATCAGGGGGGAGAAAATAGCACACAGTCAATTGGATATTGATTCTGTCTCCCAGAAATGTCACAAAAAAACTTCTGACGCTTTGGGTGACGTGTGTTTTGTGCACTCGTTTAGAAACGCAGCCAAGTCAACCGAATATGTTTCAAAGGAAGGTGAGGCCTTGGTGGATATTTACAATCAAAGAGACTGCAGGCCATTTCATTCAACCTCTCTTTCTCTTTGGAAAATGAAAAGTTCAGTTGTTGGGGTTGTTGACAGGCATCAGGATTCACCCTAAGGCATCCACCATGAGTTAGGCTCGATAATTGCTCATTTATTTACACAAATCTAGCTAAGGAAACATAAAAGCCAACAGCAGCAAAAACAAATTAGCCCCATTGTTATGTGTAACAGATGCTGGAACACCCGCAGAGCACCATATCAAAAGGTGTGAGACATCTTGAGACAAAACAGGGGAGACACTACCATGATCAATGATGTTCCTGTGTATCCTTAACACTTTTCACTCTGCCTTATCAAATCTGAGGTCTGGTAAATGGTATCGAAATGCTATTTTCTAGACATGACTGATGTTTTAAATCCATGCATTCACAATCAGTTTTCGGTCAGACTTTAACCTTAAAGAGAAGGAGGTGCTCTGAATGCCATCCCTTTCCTCACAGACCTTTCTAAATGCCACGTTCTCTAGTCTGGCCCCATGGAGCAGGAGAGACAGAGGGAGGGAGGATGCAGAGGAGGAGGGGGGGGGGGTGACAGAGAGTAAGGGAGGGGGGGAAGAGGGGTGACATAAGACCGCAGAGAGTTTTTTCAGCCTGAGAAACCAAACATTATGCAGTCAGCTGGACTGAGCCATGGGAGTTGATTTAATACTTGAAGGGGGGATTTATTTAACTAGTCAAGTCAGTTAAGAACAAATTCTTATTTACAATGACGGACTACCCCGGCCAAACCTGGGGGTAGGCCCTATGGGACTCCCAATCATGGCTGGATGTGAAATGTGGGGCCTTGAAGGGTCTGAGAGCTGATCCGCTCATTTGCTGATGTTTTCAATTACATAGACCAGTGGTTCCCAAACTTTTTATAGTCCCGTACCCCTTCAAACATTCAACCTCCAGCTGCATATCCCCTCTAGCACCAGGGTCAGCGCACAGCGAACTAAGCCTGCCACACACATACACTTTATACAATGCATTTATTAAACAAGAATGAGTGAGAGTTTTTGTCACAACCCAGCTCATGGGAATTGACAAAGAGCTTTTATAAGACCAGGGCACAAATAATAATAATCAATAATTTTGCTCTTTATTTAGCCATCTTACATATAAAACTTTATTTGTTCTTCGACAATTGTGAATAACTCAGCAAAGGTTAATGAGAAGGGTGTGCTTGAAAGGATGCACATAACTCTGCAATGTTGAGTTGTATTGGAGAGTCTAAAATCATTTTCCACACAGTCTGTGCCCGTATTTAGTTTTCATGCTAGTGAGGGCTGAGAATCCACTCTCACATAGGTACGTGGTTGCAAAGGGCATCAGTGTCTTAACAGCTCGATTTGCCAAAGCAGGATACTCTGAGCACAGCCTAATCCAAAAATCTGTCAGTGGCTTCTGATTAAATTCAATTTTCACAGAACAGTTTGTTGCGATTTTGATGAGGCTCTCTTGTTCAGATATCGGTAAGTGGACTGGAGGCAGGGCATGAAAGGGATAACGAATCCAGTTATTGTTTTTGTCATCCGTTTTGGGAAAGTACCTGCGTAATTGCGCACCCAACTCACTCAGGTGCTTAGCTATATCACATTTGACATTGTCTGTAAGCTTGAGTTCATTTGCACACACAAAAATCATACAATAATGGAAAGACCTGTGTGTTGTCCTTGTCCTGATGGAAAGACCTGTGTGTTGTCCTTGTTAATGGAAAGACCTGTGTGTTGTTAATGCGGACAGAGAAGAGCTCCAGCTTCTTAATCATAGCCCCAATTTTGCCCCTCACTATGAATACAGTTGTGGAGAGTCCCTGTAATCCTAGATTCAGATCATTCAAGCAGGAAAAACATCACCCAGATGGGCCAGTCATGTGAGAAACTCGCCATCATACAAGCGGTCAGACAAGTGAAAAATATGGTCAGTAAAGAAAACGTTAAGCTCGTCTCTCAATTCAAATAAACATGTCAATACTTTGCCCCTTGATAACCAGCACACTTCTGTATGTTGTGAAAGTGTTACATGTTCGCTGCCCATATCATTGCATAGTGCAGAAAATACCCGAGAGTTCAGGGGCCGTGTTAACACACAAAAAAAATACATTTTCACTGTAGTGTCCAAAACGTCTTTCAAGCTGTCAGGCATTCCTTTGGCAGCAAGAGCCTCTTGGTGGATGCTGCAGTGTACCCAAGTGGCATCGGGAGCAACTGCTTGCACACGCGTTACCACTCCACTATGTCTCCCTGTCATGGCTGTTGCGTCGTAAGTACAGATACAAACACATCTTGACCACCTAAGTCCATTTGATGTCAGAAAGCCGTCCAGTACTTTAAAAATATCCTCTCCTGGTTTCCAGAAGAGGAAGAGGATGTCTTCCTTAATTGATCCCCCATTGTCAAGCCCTGATATGTTTCACCTGTCCTTGTGCTTGTCTCCACCCCATTCCAGGTGTCGCCCATCTTCCCCATTATCCCCTGGGTACTTATATCTGTGTACTCTGTTTGTCTGTTGCCAGTTCGTCTTGTTTGTCAAGTCAACCAGCATTTTGTCTCAGCTCCTGCTTTTTCGCAATCTCTCTTTTTCACACCCTCCTGGTTTTGACTCTGTCCTGTCCTGTCTCTGAGCCCGCCTGCCTGACCACTCTGCTTGCACCTGACCCTGAGCCTGTCGTCCTGTACCTTTTCCCCACCTTTATTTAACCAGGTCAGCCAGTTGAGAACAAGTTCTCATTTACAACTGTAACCTGGCCAAGATAAAGCAAAGCAGTGGGACAAAAACAACAACACAGAGTTAAACATAAACAAACGTACAGTCAATAACACGATAGAAAAATATACGTACAGTGTGTGCAAATGTAGAAGAGTAGGGAGGTAAGGCAATAAATAGGCCTAGAGGCGAAATAACTACAATTTAGCATTAACACTGGAGTGATAGATGTGCAGATAATGATGTGCAAGTAGAGATACTGGGGTGCAGGTAGTTGGGTGTGCTATTTACAGATTGGCTGTGTGCAGGTACAGTGATTGGTAAGCTGCTCTGAGAGCTGATGCTTAAAGTCAGAGAGGGAGATATAAGACTCCACCTTCAGTGATTCTTGCAATTCGTTCCAGGGGGGGGGGGTGTTGCTATGGTGATTACCGACCTCTGCCTGACCTGACCCCGAGCCTGCCTGCCGTCCTGTCCCTTTGTCCCACTACTCTGGTTTATTCGACCCCTGGCTGCATTAACCTGATGTTTAGGCTGTCTCCAGCCGAACGTGTACGCAGACTTAACACCCAGACATAGGAATGAGTATTCTGGTGGGTCTTAAGGACAATTTTGCTCCTCCAACCTACTCGCACCCCTCTTCATGCCACCCTGCAGTGGGGTCTCTCCAGATACTCATCGACTTAGGGGCAGATATGAGTCTTATGGACGTTACCCTGGCGTCCGAGCTGGGCATGCCTACTCAACCCCTCTCCGTTCACATGAATGTTAGAGCGCTGGACGGGCGCTCTATAGGCCGGGTCACCCACCATACCACCCCCATCAACCTACAAGTGTCGGGGAACCACAGCGAGATGATCCAATTCCGGCTCCACCCCCTTCCAGGTGTCGCCCATCTTCCCAATTATCCCCTGGGTACTTATATCTGTGTTCTCTGTTTGTCTGTTGCCAGTTCGTCTTGTTTGTCAAGTCAACAAGCGTTTGTCTCAGCTCCTGCTTTTTCCCAGTCTCTCTTTTTCTCGCCCTCCTGGTTTTGACCCTTGCCTGTCCTGTCTCTTAGTCCGCCTGCCTGACCACTCTGCCTGACCCTTATTTGTACTATTTTCTACATTGTAGAATAATAGTGAAGACATCACAATTATGAAATAACTCAATGAATGATGTAGTAACCAAAAAAAGTGTTAAACAAATCAAAATATATTTTATAATTAAAATTCTTCAAATAGCCATCCTTTGCATTGATGATAGCTTTGTACTCTCTTGGCATTCTCTCAACCAGCTTCATGGGGTAGTCACATGGAATGCATTTCAATTAACAGGAGTGCCTTGTTAGTTCATTTGTGGAATGTCTTTCCTTCTTAATGCTTTTGAGCCAATCAGTTGTGTTCTGACAAGGTAGGGGGAGTATACAGAAGATAGCCCTATTTGGCTCAAATGCATTAAGGCAAAGGGTGGCAACTTTGAAGAATATCAAATATAAAACATAGTAGCAGTGGTAGTAGCAGAACTACCAGTAGGGCTTGTATGTGTCTCTATGGATGCGGGTCTTACTTTTTTTAACCATTTATCAATTTTCGAGCAAACTCAATGAGCATCAGCTTCGTTTGGCTACATACAGACCGTTAGTGGAATTCCCATGAGAGAGTAACGGTTAATGTGATTGAATGTTAATGATTTGACTTGGCTACCTGTATTTGACATTGAGTTGTCAGAGAACTGGAAGGAAAGGCGGCCAAATGTGATGTTGGCTTTGAGGATGACCAGTGAGATATAGCTGCTGCAGCGAGTGCTGCTGGTGGGTGTTGTTATCGTGACCAGTGAGCTGAGATAAAGTGGAGCTTTATCTAGCATAGACTTATAGATGACCTGGACCCAGTGGATCTGGCGACGAATATGTAGCGAGGGCCAGCCGACTAGAGCATACAGGTCACAGTGGTGGGTGGTATAAGGGGCTTTGGTAACAAAGTGGATGGCACTGTGATAGACTGCATCCAGAATTGCTGTATTGGAGTATTGGAAGCTATTTTGTAAATGACATTGCCGAAGACGAGGATCGGTAGGATAGTCAGTTTTACGAGGGTATGTTTGGCAGCATGAGTGAAGGAGGCTTTGTTGCGAAATAGGAAGCCGATTCTAGATTTCATTTTGGATTGGAGATGTTTAATATGAGTCTGGAAAGAGAGTTTACAGTCTAGCCAGACACCTAGGTATTTATAGTTGTCCACATAAGTCAGAACCGTCCAGAGTGGTGATGCTTGTCGGTCGGTCGGGCGGGCAGGTGAGGGCAGCGAATGGTTGAAAAGCATGCATTTGGTTTTACTAGCATTTAAGAGCAGTTGGAGGCCACGGAAGGAGTGTTGTATGGCATTGAAGCTCCTTTGGAAGTTAGTTAACACAGTGTCCAAAGAAGGGCCAGAAGTACACAGAATGGTGTAGTCTACGTAGAGGTGGATCAGGGAATCACCCGCAGCAAGAGCGACATCGTTGATATATACAGAGAAAATAGTCAGCCTGAGAATTGAACCCTATGGTACCTCCATAGAGACTGCCAGAGGTCCGGAAAACAGGCCCTCCAATTTAACACACTGAACTCTGTCTGTGAAGTAGTTGGTGAACCAGGCGAGGTAGCCATTTGAGAAACCAAGGCTGTTGAGTCCGCCGATAAGAACACAGTGATTGACAGACTCGAAAGCAATGGTCAGGTCGATGAAGACGGCTGCACAGTACTCTCTTTTATCGATGGCGGTTATGATATCGTTTAGTACCTTGAGTGGGGCTGAGGTGCCCCCCTGACCAGCTCGAAAACCGGATTGCACAGCGGAGAAGGTAAGGTGATATTCGAAAAATGGTCAGTTATCTGTTTATTAACTTGGCTTTCGAAGACTTTAGAAAGGCATGGTAGGATGGATATAGTTCTATAACAGTTTGGGTCTAGAGTGTCACCCCCTTTGAAGAGGGGGATTACTGCGGCAGCTTTCAATCTTTAGGGATCTGGGACAATATACGAAAGAGAGGTTGAACAGACTGGTAATAGGGGTTGCAACAATGGCGGTGGATACTTTTTGAAAGAAAGAGTCCAGATTGTCTAGCCCAGCTGATTTGCACATTTTTGTTTGAAAAAGCTATCCTTTGCTTTCCTGACTGACTGGGTGTATTGGTTCCTGACTTCCCTGAAAAGTTGCATATCGCAGGGACTATTCGATGCTTGTAAAGTCCGCCACAGGATGTTTTGGTGCTGGTCGAGGGCAGTCAGGTCTGGAGTGAACCAAGGGCTATATCTCTTCTTTGTTCTACATTTTTTGAAAGGGGCATGCTTATTTAAGATGGTGAGGAAATTACTTTTAAAAAACGACCAGGCATCCTCAACTGATGGGATGAGGTCAATATCCTTCCAGGATACCCGGGCCAGGTCGATTAGAAAGGCCTGCTCGCAGAAGTGTTTTAGGGAGCGTTTGACAGTGATGAGGGGTGGTCGTTTGACCGCGGACCCATAGCGGATGCAGGCAATGAGGCAGTGATCACTGAGATTCTGATTGAAAACAGCAGAGGTGTATTTGGAGGGCAAGTCATAAAACAATATATATAAAAAATGTGAATCACATTTTTATTTGGCATACCCCTGACGGCATTGTGTGCCCCAGTTTGGGAATACAGGACATTGATGAATAAATGGCAGATGAGACTAACGGGTGAATGGGACAGGGAGAGGCAGAATCTGGTGAACGGGGTTATACTGGGATAGAGTTGACTGCAGAGGAGAGCCTCCAAAAATTACAAGAGAATCAATCAATTAATCAAATGTAATTTATAAAGTGCTTCTGACAGAAACTTGATAACATTTCTATTTTCTTTCCAGAAGGAAAGGGATGTAGACGCAGAGTAAGAATAACTTACTTCTCTTTACTCCTACCCAGTAGCATAAGATGGCGCCGACAGAGAGGGCTGCCTCGCTTCTAGTCCTTAGGAAACTTTGCATTATTTTGTTTTTTTAATGTATTATTTCTTATATTGTTAGCTCAGATAATCTTAAGTCTTATTACAAACAGCCGGGAAGAACTATTGGATATCAGAGCAACGTCAACTTTACAAGCATTTCGCTATACTCGCAATAACATCTGCTAACCATGTTTACGTGACCAAAAAAACTTGATTTGATTTTAGCATGTAAATCTTGGTGGGGCAAACAGTTAAAAAAAATATGGAATGCATGCCACCAAAGTCACTACACAACACTAAACAATACATTAATTGCACTATAAATGGTGATAAATGGTGCCCACAAACTGTTAGCGTCTACATAAAGCTGTCCAAACAGGAGTCACAACACCTTACCACTGCTACACCTGGCTATCAGCGGAGCCTTGTCTGGCAGCGAAACAGTTAATTCAGCCTCATTTACTGACTTAAAAAAATCATAGCTGATATGGCTGACTTGCTTAAACAAATGTGGTTTCTACTGACAATTGAGAAGTACAAACTATGGCGTAAGGGGACGACGAGCGGATAAGAGGCAATCCGTAATTTAAATTACGACATTAATGAGCGAGTGAAGAGGACGTTGTCAATATAACTATTTATTTATCACTTTTAAATGTACAGCGACAGAATTCAGAACATGGGCTATTCTTACAGTATTCTCCCTGTTCTCCAATCAGAACCATATGATAAATAAATGGGGCATATAAGCAGACAATGAAATCTCTTACATTATTCTATGATGACATTTCTCTAAAACAGGTTATAGGCTACATGTGCACCATCAAGTTAGAACAGTAGGCGAAATTAAGAGGTAAAAATAGACCAAATTATTAGGGTGAGGCACATTGAACGCCGTGTGGGTCTTTGCGTGTCAAAAAAGATACACGTCAAATAACACTATTTGACTCGTTAAATACGCTTTTAATTTCACACGTCAAATAACACAATTCTATTATAGAATGTTGTGTGTGCTGAATTTGCAAGTGCAAGCCAAGCGCCACCACTACTATCAGTAGCACTGTCAAAGCTGTACAAAAAAGTCTGTAAACAAGCAAACACCGGCCACAAACGATGTGTTTACAATACCACCCAAATTATTAGGGTGAGGCACATGGGCTACTAACAGCTTACTGCACAACATACACTTAGTGTTACTTTCTTAGCTACTGTATACATATCTCCCTGGCACATTACATGATTTATGCAGCAGCATACAAGACATTTTTGGACTCACCTTATTCACTTAAACAGGAATGGGATGCGGCGGGCCATTGTGGGCAAATTTTGTCATCAAACTTTGTCATCAAAGTCTGGCATTCTCTGGATTTATGGTGGGAACTTGGAAAAAAACACACACAGCCACTCCACTGAATAGCAGGCTAGTGATTGCTTTGCAATGCTTGTAGCTAGCCCCTAATTACTTCCAAACCACTCATTGTTGAATTAGCAGTTTCGAATTGGTGTGTAATGGGTATGTCCAATGACTGTTCGGCACCAATACATTTTATCTATAATTCTCTTCTTTATTTCTCTTCATATGACAAGGATTAAAAAGAATTTGCCAGTAGATTGTAGACTTGATTCATGATGATGACTGCTAGCTAACATCTGGAAAGGAAGATGTTTACATGACCAGTCCAATCAAAGCTACTGTACATATAAAGTGATTTGACATTATTTTATCTATGGCCAATGACCTTGAGCCTTCTTGAAAGTGCACTTATAATATAACTCTATGTCAGGACCTAAAGGGCTGACATTTTTGATGTCTACTCTTACTAAGGACTTAGACTTGGCCTGTGACGTAGTGTCCCCATGAGTGACAGAACACTGAGCCAATCAGGCACAACGCTCGTATTTTCTGCTTGCTTGCCCCACCACCACAGAAAGCACTGAGCTAGCCTGAAACACCAGCATTTTGGAGCAGCCTTACTCAAGAAAACAACAAAGAGACCATGTTTGTATGCTGCCTTATTAATTAAATGACATTAAAAAATGTTTTTACATAGTTTGCATGTGACACGTATTAATGCCAAAATAACATGCACAAAAATATATATTTTTCAAAAAATGTGGGGTTCAAAACAGGTGGGTCTCTGCTATAAACCCCACCTGCCCTGAATGACAGGTTGCCACTGCTCCTACCCGAGTCTAGCTTACTCAACTTTCCCTGATTTAAAAGGAGTGTGGCACTTATTTCTCAATGCCAGAAATACATATAAAATAATTATAATTATAAAAATAAATAATATATTAGAGCCCCCCCAAGAAATCATCCCCAAATTACAAAACACTTATGTCAATTGTTATAATAATGTTGGGTTTAAGGTTCTCTCCAAATCACATCCATTCAACGCCCCGTGGTCTGCGTCACACGGTGAATGAAAAACTATGTAAAAAGTTAGATACATTTGTGAGAATGAGGCAGGTGAATTGGTCCCTTAACAATACTGCTAACCTTGTGCCTAACCCCAACCTTAAATTAAAACCAAAAAGCATTTTTATTTTACGAAATAGACAATTTTGACTTTGTGGCTGTGGAAACCAGGCGAATTGAGCATGTATGCGTCAATCTGCGGGGCACATTTTATCCATGAGAACTTCCACGGCTATCAACACTGGAAGGAGTGCTTCAGCAAGAAGTTGCTTCTTAAAATGGATGCTGTCAGTACCACCAATGTGGCTTCTAAGGGTGTTTTCACACTTGGTCCCTTTCAGCCTTTTTTTGTGAACACAAAGTAACTCAGACCCCTTAAAAGAGTCCCCGAAGTGAACTGAACTGAGTCTATTTCGAGAGGTGGTCTGAGTTCAGTTCGCTTGAATTTCGCAGCCTGGTTACCTTTTTTAGGGAAATGTTAACAAAGCCTCCCAAGTTTGCTTGTCATTATTCCCCTTTCATAACCCCTCGCACTGGTGACACAAGATAGAGAAAATGATGATTTGCAGGTTTTAGATTTGCTTTTGCTGTTTTTGCATATTGATCAGCGATTGTCAAGGATCCACAGAAATTCCAAAATATGTGTTCAGATTCTTTGTTTGCAATATGTGATCTATATAAGAGAGCGTCAAACTGTTTATTCGACTGTGGGGTTAGAATAATGAGAGAGGACAACAACATATTTGGTGAGAATCACAACAATTTCTAGCTCTTGAAGGGGCAGTAGCCTACATTGGGTGTACAATTTTCAATTACAGCATTATTTAATCTGTAGTTATTCTTCTGCTATTTATTCTGTTACCAATAATATTTACATGTTAATAGTATCTTCTGATTTCAATTATGGTCTCATATTTGAACTAAATGTAATCTATTAGCTTCCAAAATGTAAGTAGGTATATCTAGCTGTCCGATAACATGATCCAATGAAACGGCTTGTCCTACACTTTGTAAAAACCCCTGAGTGCATTCTAAAAATAGCAATGTGCATGCAAAGAGGTCTCAGATCACAAATGGGTGAAGTGAACTGGCAAAAGAGTTGAATCCTCATTCAAAGGCAAGGGCAGTAAGAATACAAAGCACTTCTGTTCCTCCCTCCACAGAGTTCACTTGAAGAGGACTGAAATCGGTTATTTTAAAGATGACTATATGTGAAAAAATCTCAAACAGCCAGCAGCACCAGCAGAGACCGAACATCATCATTGGCTTCAGTGAGCATGGAGAACTGGGTATAGTAAGTGAAAGAGCTAGCTTGCTACCTCTATGCTACGTCTTCCATCTAAATAACACTGATAAAACTAACCCAATGTAAACATGTCTGCCAGCTGTTGGTAGCTAACTGCTGATGCTGTCATACTATAGGTAGTACACGCCTATTGGAAAAAGTAGTTTTGGCCACAACGGAGTTCACTGTTACTGTATAGAGCAAGTTTTCAAGGTGTTTGTGAGGGCTGCCCGTTGCAATAATCCGGCCATTCTGTGGCTCCTGGGGTGTTTTCTATACAACCTGCCAAATGCGGGCTAAACGGAAAAGTGAAGCTAAGGCCACGGATTAGAGAAGCCCCAGAGCCATGCTGTTTTTGGAGAGGTGGATTGTGGATTGTGGAATTTTCTCAAATGGGGGAAGTTCATTTTATTTAGATTTTAAGATCAACATTGTCACAGTTGCTTCGTGTTGAAGAGGCAGCTGCTAACGTTAGCGTGCTATAGCTAGCTATCCTCTTCCTCCGTTTCTAAATTCATTTGTGTCTAATTCTTTCTAGCTAGCATAATAAGTGAGCTGCCATATAGCTAAGTTTGTCACTGGTATGGGCTAGTATATATCCTAAACCAACCAGCTAGATGCCAAGCTAAAACCGTGGAGAGAGGGAGGAGAAAATTCACTTTCTGTTTCATCTGCTGCTGGCTTGCTAATGTTCACTCAAATATGTATTTCCACATGTAATTGATGAAATTATATTTTGTGAAGATTGTAAATGTGTTAATATGTTGTGAATACTGTAGAAAAATGCTCACAGTTGTAAAAGAAAAAGTGAAGTGCCGTGTGAGTCATAGAAATTACGATCTTGCGTTTGGGGCTTTCCAACAGTCTTCAGGGAGCATAAATTGTAAAATTGTTTTAAAAAACAACCCTGAAATATCACATTTGCCAGTAAATTATCAACATGATTTGTGATCAGTGGTGGAAAAAGTACCCAATTGTCATACTTGAGTAAAAGTAAAGAAAAATTAATAGAAAATTACTCAAGTAAAAGTCACCCAGTAAAATACTACTTGAGTAAAAGTCTAAAAATATTTGGTTTTAAATATACTTATGTACCAAAAGTAAAAGTATAAATAATTTCACATTCCTTATATAGCCAGGGGCACACTCCAACACTGAGACATAATTTACAAATTAAGCATTTGTGTTTAGTGAGACTGCCAGACAAGAGGCGGTAGGGATGTTCTCTTGATGTGTGTGAATTTGACCAGTTTCCTGTTCTGCTAAGCATTCAAAATTTTATGAGTACTTTTGGGTGTCAGGGAAAATGTATGGTGTAAAAAGTACATTATTTTCTTTCGAAATGTAGTGGATGAAAATTAAAAGTTGATGAAAAGTATAAAGTTGTTAAAATATTTTACTTATGTACTTTACACCACTGTTCATGATGATGACTGCTTGTCTAATTAGATAGTATGCTAGCTAATATTTTGAAAGTATAATGTTGACATGATCAGTCCAATCAAAGCCCCAAGGGGGATTGAACTGCCTTGCTCTCCCTGTAGATTCTGCGGTGAGGTAGTGTCCCCATGAGTGACAGAACACTGAGCCAATCACGGCGCAATTAGAGAAGATCACCAATGACTATGCTCTGTGCTTTCGTTGGCAGCCCCTTCACCACAGAAAGCATTGAGCTTGACAAACACCTGCATTTTGGAGCTGCCTTACTCAAGAAAGAGACCATGTTTGTGTGGCTTTATTAACTCAAGGACCCTTTTTTTTTTGATAAAAAAAAATAGTCATTGTTTGCAAACTGATAACACTAATTCATTGTAAAATAATACAAACACACATATATGTATATTCATATACTCACACACACGCACGCACGCAAACACGCACGCACACACACACACACACACACACACACACACACACACACACACACACACACACACACACACACACACACACACACACACACACACACACACACACACACACACACACACACACACACACACACACACACACATATATATATTATATGTGTGTTATTTTGCTAAATATGTGGGGCTCAAAACTGCTCCACCTGTCCTGAATGATGGGTCGCCACTGGTCCTATGTAGCAGCCCTTACATGGGCTTTAATAAAAAGTAGTGCACTACTATATAGGGAATAGGATGTGTGTGTCCTCTGGTCAAAAGTAGTGCACTATATAGGGAATAGGATGTGTGTGTCCTCTGGTCAAAAGTAGTGCACTATATAGGGAATAGGATGTGTGTGTCCTCTGGTCAAAAGTAGTGCACTATATAGGGAATAGGATGTGTGTGTCCTCTGGTCAAAAGTAGTGCACTATATAGGGAATAGGATGTGTGTGTCCTCTGGTCAAAAGTAGTGAACTATATAGGGAATAGGATGTGTGTGTCCTCTGGTCAAAAGTAGTGCACTATATATAGCGAATACCAGGATACCATCCTTTTTCAACATTTGAGATTTGTCTCACTTTGTCGATCCTCATTTTAAATGAGCCTAATGTGTTCCCAGTCTGTCCCCCAGTGTTGTAGCCTGTAATCCCCCAGTGTTGTAGCCTGTAATCCCCCAGTGTTGTAGCCTGTAATCCCCCAGTGTTGTAGCCTGTAATTCCCCAGTGTTGTAGCCTGTAATCCCCCAGTGTTGTAGCCTGTAATCCCCCAGTGTTGTAGCCTGTGATCCCCCAGTGTTGTAGCCTGTAATCCCCAGTGTTGTAGCCTGTAATCCCCCAGTGTTGTAGCCTGTAATCCCCCAGTGTTGTAGCCTGTAATTCCCTAGTGTTGTAGCCTGTAATCCCCAGTGTTGTAGCCTGTAATCCCCCAGTGTTGTAGCCTGTAATCCCCCAGTGTTGTAGCCTGTAATTCCCCAGTGTTGTAGCCTGTAATCCCCAGTGTTGTAGCCTGTAATCCCCCAGTGTTGTAGCCTGTAATCCCCCAGTGTTGTAGCCTGTATTCCCCAGTGTTGTAGCCTGTAATCCCCCAGTGTTGTAGCCTGTAATCCCCCAGTGTTGTAGCCTGTAATCCCCCAGTGTTGTAGCCTGTGATCCCCCAGTGTTGTAGCCTGTATTCCCCAGTGTTGTAGCCTGTAATTCCCCAGTGTTGTAGCCTGTAATCCCCCAGTGTTGTAGCCTGTAATTCCCCAGTGTTGGAGCCTGTGATCCCCCAGTCTTGTAGCCTGTAATCCCCCAGTGTTGTAGCCTGTAATCCCCAGTGTTGTAGCCTGTGATCCCCCAGTCTTGTAGCCTGTGATCCCCCAGTGTTGTAGCCTGTGATCCCCCAGTGTTGTAGCCTGTGATCCCCCAGTGTTGTAGCCTGTAATCCCCCAGTGTTGTAGCCTGTAATCCCCCAGTGTTGTAGCCTGTAATCCCCCAGTGTTGTAGCCTGTAATCCCCCAGTGTTGTAGCTTGTGATCCCCCAGTGAGAGAGCATCCTAGACTGTCTCTCTGCCATCACAGCCTCCCTACTGCCGCCGCTCACCATCACCACCATGCCATCCCATATTACATCTCTGCCACTCAGCACCAACGGATCAGCAAACCAATTTCACACACACACACAGGTCGATGCTACGAGGATGACACAGAGACGAGGATCCACGCTACGAGAGAGAGAGAGATATAGGGGAACAGGGGAATAGGACTAGTGGTTTATTTCATTGCATTAGAGTAAAGGACTGTCAGCGGTACCCTTACAGTGGCGGAGGGGACTAAACACACACTATATCACACGATACCCTGGACCTCTCAAGTCATGCTCTCAACACAATCTAGAATATACAGGCCATATCATTGAAGTGCACGAGAGAGCGGGAGAAAGAAAGCAAGAGAGCAAAAGAAAAATACACATTTTGTTTATCCAGTGACATCATCCTTCTGTTGTACAGGAAGAGCCCATGTACAGTATTGAATGACAAAGTTTTGTCTGCCCCTTCAATACAAAACAACCCTTTTCATGTACAGTATTGAATAACAACATTCTGTCTGCCCTTTCAATACAAAACAATCCTTTTCAATGCCACCGACTGAAAATATCCAGTCATTGGGGAAATCTATTATTGTATTTCTTCTAACAGAGATTGGAATGTGATATCATGTGACTGGTTATTAGAGCCGACCACCAGACCTCAGATAGAAGCCAGTCCTGCCGGGGATAGACAGTGGGTTGCGAGGTCTGTTCCCATCTGCACCCACACAGTACACCAGACACCCAAAGGACCCTGTCCCTCTCCTCTCCTCGTCTGCCCTCCTTCTCTCCTCTCCCTGCCAATACCATAACACACAGCCCTTAGAACAGACTACAGAAGCCAGACACACACTGCTAGAACCCTGGCTGGGTTTGATTTGAGGAGAAAACACGTTTCCGCTTACAGAGAGGAGCTCTGCTTCTGGTTTTCAGGTTGGATTCAAATCAGACTCTGTTTACCTCAGGAATCTAAATACAGACAGACAGAGGAGGACTTGGCTGGGGTGGATGGAGCGGAGTAGACAGATGGATAGACAGACAAGTAGAGAGATGGGGCAGACAGGCCAGTAGGCAGGCAGGCATACAGACAGACAGAGGAGGACTTGGCTGGGGTGGATGGAGCGGAGTAGACAGATGGATAGACAGACAAGTGGAGAGATGGGGCAGACAGGCCAGTAGGCAGGCAGAAATACAGACAGACAGAGGAGGACTTGGCTGGGGTGGATGGTGCGGAGTAGACAGATGGATAGACAGACAAGTAGAGAGATGGGGCAGACAGGCCAGTAGGCAGGCAGGCATACAGACAGACAGAGGAGGACTTGGCTGGGGTGGATGGTGCGGAGTAGACAGATGGATAGACAGACAAGTGGAGAGATGGGTCAGACAGGCCAGTAGGCAGGCAGGCATACAGACAGACAGAGGAGGACTTGGCTGGGGTGGATGGTGCGGAGTAGACAGATGGATAGACAGACAAGTAGAGAGAGGTGGCAGACAGGCCAGTAGGCAGGCAGGCATACAGACAGACAGAGGAGGACTTGGCTGGGGTGGATGGTGCGGAGTAGACAGATGGATAGACAGACAAGTAGAGAGATGGGGCAGACAGGCCAGTAGGCAGGCAGGCATACAGACAGACAGAGGAGGACTTGGCTGGGGTGGATGGTGCGGAGTAGACAGATGGATAGACAGACAAGTAGAGAGAGGTGGCAGACAGGCCAGTAGGCAAGCATGCATACAGACAAAGACACACAGAGGCAGGCATACAGTAAGTCTCATGTACAGAAGGGCAGCAGGATAAGACCATAATCCCAGACAGAAAGACAGGAACATTGTGCATCCAGGGAGATGGATTTTGATTTGGTTGGAGGGAAAACATGTAAGTCCTGGAGAACTCTGTCACGAGGAGATTGACTAGAGAGACCAAGATGGCAGACGTCTTCACTGTGACCTTGCATTGTTTTCAAAAATCTAATCATTTTTCCTAATCTGCTTCCATTGTGCAAGGTCAGCAAGTTGGATTAAATCCCCACGAGGTATCAAAATAAAATCCTGTTGTTCAAATGTATCATCATGATTTCAATTTACCTGTAATGTCAAACAACCTTCTTCAGTCTTTAACCTCCTGTACTTTTATCAATCAAGCCTGACAGTGGGCAGGGTCTAGTTTGAATGCAGAATCCTAATTCTGCCCACGTGTTGCACTCCTCTACTCTATATTGTATACACCCTGGGGCCATAAGACTGCTGAACAATTCATCAAAATGGCCACCCGGACAATTTGCATTGACCCCCCCCCTTTGTTTTTACACTGCAGCAGTGCTTTTAATTATCTATGCAGTCACTCCACTCCTACCTACATGTACAAATGACCTTGACTAACCTGTACCCCGCACATTGACTTGGTACTGGCACCCCCTGTATTTAGTCTCGTTTTCTAACTTTCTATTTTCTTACAGAGTTAAGGGCTTGTAAGTAAGCATTTCACAGTATGGTCTACACCTATTGCATTCGGTGCATGTGACAAATAACATTTGATTTGATATAGACCAGGGTAAACACACACATCACTGGTCCTCCTCAACACTCAACCCTTTCCATATGTCATCCTAACCAACATCTACATTCAATCAACTAAAGATCCCAGGGATCTGGATACTTAGGAGAGGAGAGAAGAGGATTTCAGAGGATAATTGGTGCACTTATGATGACGTGTGTTTATAAAAGAAGGTGGCTCTACTGTGTGTCACATTGAGAATAAATATTGGGGTCCATGAGCAAATGTTATGGCTGTGCCAATCCAGATCATATTCATCAGCAAGCTACTCCAAGAAACAAAAAGGTACACAAGCAGGAGAAAATATGGGGCACCATAACCTACAACTCTGTTTCATTAAAACGTCAGACATCACCCTTTAATTCCATAAAACAGCTGTCAGTCACATGCAGATAAAATTGATTGCTCCAAAAAGTTTGTTCTCACAGTATGTAAAGTATAGAGTGAAGGAAAACTGCTTAAATGAGTGTGTCGCCAAGCTATTCCCCTGGGGAATAGAATAGAGGTCTCTGCATATACTGTACTCTGAAGGTTGTTGTCATTCAAACCGACGCACATTGATCACCCGGACAGCATAAAGAGAGAGAAGTGTTCTGCTTCACTCCACAACAGTGGGACAACCATCCGCATATCACACTAATGCATCTCCCACGAACAAGAAGAGAGGTAGAGAGGCGATAGAGAAAACAGAGGTAGAGAGAAAGACAGACAGAGGAATAGAGGGGTAGAGGGAGGTAGAATAAGAGAGGTAGAGAAAAGAGGTAGAGAAAAGAGGTAAGAGGTAGAGAGAGAGGTAGAGAGAATAGAGGCGAGAGGTAGAGAGGTAATAGAGGTAGAGAGGTAGAGAAGAGCGGTGATAGAGGTAGAGAGAAGAGAGGTAAGAGAGGTAGAGGTAATAGAGGTAGAGAGGTAATAGAGGTAGAGAGAAGAGAGGTAAGAGGAAGAGAGAAGAGAGGTAGAGAGAAGAGAGGTAATAGAGGTAGAGAGAAGAGAGGTAGAGAGAAGAGAGAAGAGAGGTAGAGAGGTAATAGAGGTAGAGAGAAGAGAGGTAATAGAGGTAGAGAGAAGAGAGGTAATAGAGGTAGAGAGAAGAGAGGTAGAGAGAAGAGAAAGAAGTAATAGAGGAAGAGCGGTAGAGAGAGGAGAGGTAGAGAGGTAATAGAGGTAGAGAAGTAAAAGAGGTAGAGAGAAGAGAGAAGAGAGGAACTAGAGGTAGAGAGTAGAGGTCGACCGATTATGATTTTTCAATGCCGATACCGATTATTGGATGACCAAAAAAGCAGAGCAAGGGAAACAACCACTCCAAGGCTCAGAGCGAGCGAGTGAGTGACGCTATTAGCGCGCCCTAACTAGCCAGCAATTTCACTTCGGTTACACCAGCCTCATCTCGGGAGTTGATATGCTTGAAGTCATAAACAGTGCAGTGCTTGACGCACAACGAAGAGCTGCTGGCAAAACGCACGAAAGTGCTGTTTGAATGAATGTTTACGCACCTGCTTCTGCCTACCACCGCTCAGTCAGATACTTAGATACTTGTTTGCTCAGTCAGATTATACGCAACGCATGACACGCTAGATAATATCTAGTAATATAATCAACCATGTGTAGTTAAATAGTGATTATGATTGATTGTTTTTTATAAGATAAGTTTAATGCTAGCTAGCAACTTACCTTGGTTTACTGCATTCGAGTAACAGGCAGTCTTCTTGTGAAGTGCAATGAGAGAGAGGCAGGTCGTTATTGCGTTGGACACGTTAACTGTAAGGTTGCAAGATTGGATCCCCCGAGCTGACAAGTTTAAAATCTGTCATTCTGCCCCTGAACGAGGCAGTTAACCCACCGTTCCTAGGCCGTCATTGAAAATAAGAATGTGTTCTTAACTGACTTGCCGAGTTAAATAAAGATTAAATAAAGATTAATTTTTGTAGAAATACAAAAATATCGGTGTCCAAAAATACAGATTTCCGATTGTTATGAAAACTTGAAATCGGCCATTCCGATTAATTGGTCGACCTCTATTAGAGAGGTAGAGAGGTAGAGAGTAGAGGTTGAGTAGAGAGTAGAAATGGAGAGTGTGGTTTTCACCAGACATAATATAGTGGGACACATCTCATCCAAAAAGTTGACTCCAGTTTGCCAAAAAGAACATGGAAGCACCTGGATGATCATCAATAAGAATGTACTATGGACCGGTGAGTCTAAGTATAACTTTTGGGATGCGATTGGTTTTCACCAGGCATAATGGAACCAAACCCGGTATTCCACAGTAAGAGCCTCATACCAACAGTCAAGCATGGTGGTGGTGATAGTGTGATGGTTTGGGGATGTTTTTCTGTTTCAGGACCTGGACAACTTGCCTTAATAGAAGCAACCATGAATTCTGCTCTGTATCAGATCACTCACAAAGTGGATGCAGTCTATCACAGTGCAATCCGTTTTGTCACCAAAGCCCCATATACTACCCACCATTGCGACCTGTATGCTCTCGTTGGCTGGCCCTCGCTTCATACTCGTCGCCAAACCCACTAGCTCCATGTCATCTACAAGACCCTACTAGGTAAAGTCCCCCCTTATCTCAGCTCGCTGGTCACCATAGCATCACCCACCTGTAGCAAGCGCTCCAGCAGGTATATCTCTCTGGTCACCCCCAAAACCAATTCTTTCTTTGGCCGCCTCTCCTTCCAGTTCTCTGCTGCCAATGACTGGAACGAACTACAAAAATCTCTGAAACTGGAAACACTTATCTCCCTCACTAGCTTTAACCTCTTACACTTATGGTGGCGCTATTTCATTTTTGGAAGAAAAACGTTCCCGTTTTAAACAAGATATTTTGTCACAAAAAGATGCTCGACTATGCATATAATTGCTACTGTTCGAAAGAAAACACTCTGACGTGTCCAGAAATACAAATATCTTCTCTGTGCGTGCCCTTTAACGTGAGCTTCAGGCAAAACCAAGATGACTTGGCATCCAGGAAATGACAAGGATTTTTGAGGCTCTGTCTTTCATGATCTCCTTATATGGCTGTGAACGCAAGAGGAATGAGTCTGCCCTTTCTGTCGTTTCCCCAAGGTGTCTGCAGCATTGTGACGTATTTGTAGGCAGATCGTTGGAAGATTGACCATAAGAGACCACATTTACCACGTGTCCGCCCGGTGTCCTGCGCCGAAATTGGTGCGCAAAAGTCACCTGCCAGTATTTTTCCATGGGGCACAGAGAGAGAAGCAAGCTTCCACGAACTGCATGTCAATGAAGAGATATGTGAAAAAACACCTTGAGGATTGATTCCAAACAACGTTTGCCATGTTTCGGTCGATATTATGTAGTTAATCCGGAAAAAGTTTCACGTTGTAGGTGACTGCATTTCGGTTCGTTTCGGTAGCCAGGCGCAATGTAGAAAACAGAACGATTTCTCCTACACACAGACGCTTTCAGGAAACACTGCGCATTTGGTATGTGGCTGGGAGTCTCCTCATTGAAAACATCAGAAGCTCTTCAAAGGTAAATGATTTTATTTATTTGGTTATCTGGCTTTTGTGAAAATGTTGCGTGCTACATGCTACACAAAATGCTATGCTAGCTTTGCATACTCTTACACAAATTAGTCAATTTCTATGGTTCAAAAGCATATTTTGAAAATCTGAGATGACAGTGTTGTTAAGAAAAGGCTAAGCTTGAGAGCAAACGCATTATTTTAATTTTATTTGCGATTTTCAGAAATCGTTAACGTTGCGTTATGCTAATGAGCCTGAGGCTTAGTCACAATCCCGGATCCGGGATGGGGAGTTTCAAGAGGTTAAGCACCAACTGTCAGAGCAGCTCACAGATTACTGCACCTGTACATATCCCACCTATAATTTAGCCCAAACAATTACCTCTTTCCCTCTACTGTATTTATTTTATTTATTTATTTAGCTCCTTTGCACCCCATTATTTTTATTTCTACTTTGCACATTCTTCCACTGTAAATCTACCATTCCAGTGTTTTACTTGCTATATTGTATTTACTTTGCCAAAATGGCTAAAAAAGCAACAAATGTGAAGTTTTGGAAGGGTCAAAGTCCAGACCTAATCCCAAATGAGATGTTGTGGCAGACTTGAAACCAGCAGTTCATACTTAAAAACCCACAAATGTCACTGAGTTAAAGCAGTTCTGCATGGAAGAGTGGGACAGAATTCCTCCACAGTGACGTGAGAGACTGATGAACAACTACAGGAGGTGTTTGGTTGGAGTCGTGGCAGCGAGAGGTGGCACAACCAGTTAGTGAGTGTAATGGTGGAATTTGTTTTTTCTTCACATGGGCATTGGGTGTTGTATAACTTTGTTTATGTAATAAATTAAATAAGTATGTAATTGTTGTGTTATTTGTTCACTCAGGTTCCCTTGATCTAACATTATGTTTTGGTTGAAGATCTGATAATTCAGCATCAAAAATATGGGAAAGTAGAGATAAATAAGATCATCTTTGAGAACTAACGATTACCAAACTAACAGCTAGACAGTCATGGAGAATCTAAAATGTTATGCATTCGGGAGTATTTCTGTCATGTCAAGGCATGGGGCCCCCATCGATTTTTTTAAATAATGTGTGAGTCACTCAGAACACTGCATAAGACATAGAAAAATGTGTAGAATTGCATGAAATTAGCTTAAACTGTAAATATAAATCTCTGCCACATGGCAACTTGTAGAAATGTAGGAAAGTAGCTTTTAAACAGCAACAATTTGTCTCTGCAAACAAATGAAGGGCCTCAAAATTGTTTGGTCAGCTACCGTGCCATTGGCCACGCCTGCTTCCCCGCCCACCTAAGGTTCAACGTAATCAACATATAAATAGTAAATCAAGCGGTGATATATATGAGAGAGAGAGAGAGAGAGAGAGAGAGAGAGAGAGAGAGAGAGAGAGAGAGAGAGAGAGAGAGAGAGAGAGAGAGAGATGGGGGCGAGAGAATAGTGCGAGAGGGGGAGAAGAGAGAGGCGGGGTGAAAGAAGAGAGCGAGAGGGGGAGAAGAGAGCGAGAGGGAGAGAAGAGAGCGAGAGGGGGAGAAGAGAGAGGGGGGAGAGAGAAGAGAGTGAGAGAAGAGAGAGAGGGGGGAGAGAGAAGAGAGAAGGGGGGTGAGAGAAGAGAGCGAGAGGGGGAGAAGAGAGAGGGTGGAGAGAGAAGAGAGTGAGAGAAGAGAGAGAGGGGGGAGAGAGAAGAGAGAGGGGGTGAGAGAAGAGAGAGGGGGAGAGAGAAGAGAGAGGGGGAGAGAGAAGAGAGAGAGAGAAGGTAATTTTTTTACCATATTTAGGCTTACAAGGTCACCCAGCTAGCAGCAGCGGTAACGATGTGTTTTAAACAATGAGCTCCCTCTCACCCTCTAATGCTCTTTCTCTGTCTCTCCCTATTAGAGAGAGATGCGACTGATTTCGCTTTCTTCCACCAATTGCAAATCTAAATGTCAGCAACGGGGGTGATCAGCTGACAAGGCATGAGGTCTGATTAATGAAATGTAAAGAACAGTACTCCACAGAGAGTTGTAACATTTATCCCAGAGAGAGATTAAGAGGCTGTACATTTCCTACAGAAATGGCCATACTATGTCCTGTGAAATACAGTTTATTCAATTTAACATGCTTTACTGGTATGAAAAGTGTGAGAACTTTAATTGCCATAGAAAAGTGTGACCTTAACAGGAGCAGTAATAATGTAACATCAACAGACATGTGAAGACTACAGCCTATATCCACACTGCACATTTCCACTACAGCCTATATCCACACTGCACATTTCCACTACAGCCTATATCCACACTGCACATTTCCACTACAGCCTATATCCACACTGCACATTTCCACTACAGCCTATATCCACACTGCACATTTCCACTACAGCCTATATCCACACTGCACATTTCCACTACAGCCTATATCCACACTGCACATTTCCACTACAGCCTATCTCCACACTGCACATTTCCACTACAGCCTATATCCACACTGCACATTTCCACTACAGCCTATCCACACTGCACATTTCCACTACAGCCTATCCACACTGCACATTTCCACTACAGCCTATCTCCACACTGCACATTTCCACTACAGCCTATCTCCACACTGCACATTTCCACTACAGCCTATCTCCACACTGCACATTTCCACTACAGCCTATCTCCACACTGCACATTTCCACTACAGCCTATCTCCACACTGCACATTTCCACTACAGCCTATATCCACACTGCACATTTCCACTACAGCCTATCCACACTGCACATTTCCACTACAGCCTATCCACACTGCACATTTCCACTACAGCCTATCCACACTGCACATTTCCTCTACAGCCTATCCACACTGCACATTTCCACTACAGCCTATATCCACTGCACATTTCCACTACAGCCTATCTCCACACTGCACATTTCCACTACAGCCTATATCCACACTGCACATTTCCACTACAGCCTATCCACACTGCACATTTCCACTACAGCCTATCCACACTGCACATTTCCACTACAGCCTATCTCCACACTGCACATTTCCACTACAGCCTATCTCCACACTGCACATTTCCACTACAGCCTATATCCACACTGCACATTTCCACTACAGCCTATATCCACACTGCACATTTCCACTACAGCCTATATCCACACTGCACATTTCCACTACAGCCTATCTCCACACTGCACATTTCCACTACAGCCTATATCCACACTGCACATTTCCACTACAGCCTATCCACACTGCACATTTCCACTACAGCCTATCCACACTGCACATTTCCACTACAGCCTATCCACACTGCACATTTCCACTACAGCCTATCTCCACACTGCACATTTCCACTACAGCCTATCTCCACACTGCACATTTCCACTACAGCCTATCTCCACACTGCACATTTCCACTACAGCCTATCTCCACACTGCACATTTCCACTACAGCCTATATCCACACTGCACATTTCCACTACAGCCTATATCCACACTGCACATTTCCACTACAGCCTATCCACACTGCACATTTCCACTACAGCCTATCCACACTGCACATTTCCACTACAGCCTATATCCACACTGCACATTTCCACTACAGCCTATATCCACTGCACATTTCCACTACAGCCTATCTCCACACTGCACATTTCCACTACAGCCTATATCCACACTGCACATTTCCACTACAGCCTATCCACACTGCACATTTCCACTACAGCCTATCCACACTGCACATTTCCACTACAGCCTATCTCCACACTGCACATTTCCACTACAGCCTATCTCCACACTGCACATTTCCACTACAGCCTATCCACACTGCACATTTCCACTACAGCCTATATCCACACTGCACATTTCCACTACAGCCTATCCACACTGCACATTTCCACTACAGCCTATCTCCACACTGCACATTTCCACTACAGCCTATATCCACTACAGCCTATATCCACACTGCACATTTCCACTACAGCCTATATCCACACTGCACATTTCCACTACAGCCTATATCCACACTGCACATTTCCAGTACAGCCTATATCCACACTGCACATTTCCACTACAGCCTATATCCACACTGCACATTTCCACTACAGCCTATATCCACACTGCACATTTCCACTACAGCCTATATCCACACTGCACATTTCCACTACAGCCTATATCCACACTGCACATTTCCACTACAGCCTATATCCACACTGCACATTTCCACTACAGCCTATATCCACACTGCACATTTCCACTACAGCCTATCCACACTGCACATTTCCACTACAGCCTATCTCCACACTGCACATTTCCACTACAGCCTATATCCACACTGCACATTTCCACTACAGCCTATATCCACACTGCACATTTCCACTACAGCCTATATCCACACTGCACATTTCCACTACAGCCTATATCCACACTGCACATTTCCACTACAGCCTATATCCACACTGCACATTTCCACTACAGCCTATATCCACACTGCACATTTCCACTACAGCCTATATCCACACTGCACATTTCCACTACAGCCTATATCCACACTGCACATTTCCACTACAGCCTATATCCACACTGCACATTTCCACTACAGCCTATATCCACACTACACATTTCCACTACAGCCTATATCCACACTGCACATTTCCACTACAGCCTATATCCACACTGCACATTTCCAGTACAGCCTATATCCACACTGCACATTTCCACTACAGCCTATATCCACACTGCACATTTCCACTACAGCCTATATCCACACTGCACATTTCCACTACAGCCTATATCCACACTGCACATTTCCACTACAGCCTATATCCACACTGCACATTTCCACTACAGCCTATATCCACACTGCACATTTCCACTACAGCCTATATCCACACTGCACATTTCCACTACAGCCTATATCCACACTGCACATTTCCACTACAGCCTATCTCCACACTGCACATTTCCCAGGATAGTCAAAAGCAGACATTCCTGATACATTGTGCTTTCAACATGTGTTGGTTCAGCTAGTCGTTTTGTAATTACCGCTGAAGGAGAAGCTTTGATAAGAATTGAAGAAACCATCAGTTTTTCCAAATTTGAAAATAAGGTTTGTGAATACAAAAGTTTATCGTTTGGTTATGGAGAAGCGCCTGTACAGTTCAGACAAGGGGATGTTATATTCAGCCACAATTAGAGGCAGCCCCCCAAATACGTTCAATAACAAAAAATGCAGTTTTAAACAGTATCTAAAGATGAATAAAGGTCACAATAATAAAAGGAATCCTCTAATAGTATAGTGACTTTCACAATGATAAACCAACAATTACACTATTCAAACATCCAAAAACAAACAGTGACATTAAAGATAGAATTTATCAAAGCTGCATGCGAGTTAGTTAGGAGCTGTATGAAAATATTTCTGTAAGCCGTGAATCACTAGATCGTCCTACGTGGAACGTCTGTTTAGTTCTCCTCGGGAAGCTGGTTTCCATTTAATCACGTCGTGGTGAGACTGTCTCCTTTAGAGATGCAGAGTTTCATCTTATCCGCACTAGATCTTCCAGCATTTGACTGAAATAGTGATGTGGATTTCCTTTTTTATTTGAGCCTAATTCAGAAGCTGTTCTCACCATTCCTGTCTCGCTCCCTCTTTCCCCTTATCCTCTCTCTCTCTCCGTCTACCAGCTTTCCCAGTGTGCGTCTTTTAAAAATGTAATCTCACTTTCAATACATTTCACGGCAAGGTTATCATACTTTTCAAAAAAGAAAAATCTCTCCCTGCGCTTGGCATAGCCTCAAATATGCTGTGATTTTATCATTCATATGTTTTTATTGGTTGGTTTTCTGTATGTTTTTCCTACCTGTGTATTGAGACAGGCAGGGTATATATTATGATACATCTGCCAGCCACTGTCAAGGACTCTGATGTGTTCACTTCAAAGGCAATACAGAGTACTGCTTTCAATTTACCTTCGGAAACTAGTACTATATAACAAAACATCTCCTATTGTGTGTTTTGACCTTTTCTGCATTCCAACTACCCCTGTCCAGGTCTCTACTATGATATTGTGGATTCCAACTACCCCCTGTCCAGGTCTCTACTATGATATTGTTGATTCCAACTACCCCTGTCCAGGTCTCTACTATGATATTGTGGATTCCAACTACCCCTGTCCAGATCTCTACTATGATATTGTTGATTCCAACTACCCCTGTCCAGGTCTCTACTATGATATTGTGGATTCCAACTACCCCTGTCCAGGTCTCTACTATGATATTGTGGATTCCAACTACCCCTGTCCAGGTCTCTACTATGATATTGTGGATTCCAACTACCCCTGTCCAGGTCTCTACTATGATATTGTGGATTCCAACTACCCCTGTCCAGGTCTCTACTATGATATTGTGGATTCCAACTACCCCTGTCCAGGTCTCTACTATGATATTGTGGATTCCAACTACCCCTGTCCAGGTCTCTACTATGATATTGTGGATTCCAACTACCCCTGTCCAGGTCTCTACTATGATATTTTGGATTCCAACTACCCCTGTCCAGGTCTCTACTATGATATTGTTGATTCCAACTACCCCTGTCCAGGTCTCTACTATGATATTGTGGATTCCAACTACCCCAGTCCAGGTCTCTACTATGATATTGTGGATTCCAACTACCCCTGTCCAGGTCTCTACTATGATATTGTGGATTCCAACTACCCCTGTCCAGGTCTCTACTATGATATTGTTGATTCCAACTACCCCTGTCCAGGTCTCTACTATGATATTGTGGATTCCAACTACCCCTGTCCAGGTCTCTACTATGATATTGTGGATTCCAACTACCCCTGTCCAGGTCTCTACTATGATATTGTGGATTCCAACTACCCCTGTCCAGGTCTCTACTATGATATTGTGGATTCGAGCCCTGTTTGTTGTGGTGAGTGTTGTTAACACACAACAGGTTCTCATGCTTTTTAAAGCAGAACAATCTAAGGAGGTAGCCATACAGTGGATGTGTGTGAACGTCTTAAAACAGCCATTATGGTGGAGAATAAGTGGGTTATTGCAAACTTTCTTTCCTTGTTGACGAGCAGTGTCAGGGAGAGGCAGTGGCCTCCTGCTGTGTTGTAGATAGCATGTCTGTTGCTCCCTGCACTGAAGTACCCAACCTGCCCTGCCGACAATCAACGATAGACAAGGGCAGCTAGCACTAATCTACCACTGTGTGAGGAGGAACCAAGGACACTAGGCCAATTAAGGGGCTCACATTGTCTGGGCTATGCTATAGCTGGATGGCTTTCTAGTCATGCTTCTGCAACTGAAAATTAAATATAACATTATACACTGCACATTCCACATTATACATTTGGCTGGTTAGTTTACATTAAATATAACCTCTATATAAACCAAGATGTTACGCTTAGATTTAATATGTACACTGAACATAAATATAAACACAACATGTAAAGTATTGGTCCAAATGTGTTTACATCCCTGTTAGTGAGCCTCTCTCACTTGCCAAGATAATCCATCCACCTGACAGGTGTAGCATATCAAGAAGCTGATTAAATGGCATGATCATTACACAGGTGCACCTTGCGCTGAGCACAATAAGGTGCAGTTTTGTCACACAACACAATGGCACAGATGTCTCCAGTTTTGAGGGAGTGTGCAATTGGCATGCTGACTGCAGGAAAGTCCTCCAGTGCTGTTGCCAGAGATTTTAATGTTAATTTCTCTACCAACGTTGTTTTAGAGAATTTGGCAGTTTGTCCAACGGGCCTCACAACCTCAGACCACCTGTAACCACCAGCCCAAGACCTCCACATCCAGCTTCTTCACCTGTGGGATCGTCAGACCAGCCACCCGAATCAGCGGGTTTGTACAACCAAAGTATTTCTGCACAAACTCTCAGAGACAGTCTCAGGGAAGCTCATCAGCGTGTTCGTCATTCTCACCAGGGTCTTGACCTGACTGCAGTTCAGCGTCATAAACAACTTCAGTGGGCGAACGCTCACCTTCAATGACACTAGCACGCTGGAGAAGTGTGCTCTTCATGGATTAATCATGGTTTCAACTGTACCAGGCAGGTGGGCGAGTGGTTTGCTGATGTCAACGTTGTGAACAGAGTGCCCCATGGTGGCGGTGGGGTTATGGTATGGGCAGGCATAAGCTACTGAAAACGAAACACAATTCCATTTTATTGATGGCAATTTGAATGCACAGAGTTTCAGAGATATCGTGACGAGAACCTAAAGGTCCATTGTTGTGCCATTCATCTGCTGCCATCACCTCATGTTTCAGCATGATAATGCACAGACCCATGTCGCAAGGATCTGTACATAACTGGAAGCTGAAGATATCCCAGTTCTTCCATTGCCTGCATACTCAGCAGACATGTCACCCATTGAGCATGTTTGGGATGCCCTGGCTCGATGTGTACGACAGCGTGTTTCAGTTCCCGCCAATATCCATCAACTTTTCACAGCTATTGAAGAGGGGTGGAACAGCATTCCACAGGCCACAATCAACAGCCTGATCAACTCTATGTGAAGGAGATGTGTTACGCTGCATGAGGAAAATGGTGGTCACACCAGATACTGACTGGTTTTCTGATCCACGCCCCTACTTTTTTTTAAAGATATCTATAACCAACAGATGCATATCTGTATTCCCAGTCATGTTAAATCCATAGACTAGGGTTTAATGAATTTATTTCAATTGACTGATTTCCTCATATGAACTGTAACTCAGTAAAATCTTTGTAATTGTTGCATTTATATTTTGTATCAGTGTATTTCCGGTTCCGGGTTGGAGCGAGCGGTCGCATCTACACTTCGGTCTGCAGGTAGTATAACTTTTCATTACATTTTCATTACATTTCATTATAGTACAACGGTTTGATTTGTCTAATCTTAGCAATTTCTTCTTAGCTAGCTACATAGCCGTCTTTGTATCAAAGATAATTGCGTAATTATCGTATTTCGTCGTCCTAACGCAGTCTACACTGCTATCTGCCCAGCAGCTAGCTAACGTCTACCGTCTACCAGCACTGTAGGAACTATTACACTCAACTGAACGACTCGATTAGTGTAGTGACAGCTAGCTACATAGTTGTCTTTGCTGTCTTCGTATCCAAGATAATTGTGTAGTTTAGAGTGTGTAGACTTAGAGTGATTATCTTAATTTACCGAGGTTAGCTAGCCAGCTATTTGTCGTCCTTAACGTAGGAGATACTGCTAGCTGCTAGCTAGCTAGCCAACAGCTAGCCAACGTCTACCGAATAGAACTTCAACAACCCGGTCAACATTCCGCTTCGCTCCACAGGTAGTATCACATTTTCATTTCACTTCATTACAGTACAACGGTTTGATTTGTTTGATCGTAGCTAGCTAGCTACATAGCCGTCTTTGTATCTAAGACAATTGTGTAGTCTAGAGCAATTTTCTAGGTTAGCTAGCCAGCTATTGTCGTTCTTTTAACGTAACGTAACGTAATCAACACTGCTAGCTAGCCAGCTAGCCCCCGAATAGCAGCACTGTAGAAACTATTACACTCGACGGAACGACTTGATTAGTGTAGTGTCAACAACGCAGCCACTGCCAGCTAGCCTACAAAGTCAACAACGCAGCCACTGCCAGCTAGCCTACTCCAGCAGTACTGTATCATTTCAATCATTTTAGTCAATAAGATTCTTGCTACGTAAGCTTAACTTTCTGAACATTTGAGACGTGTAGTCCACTTGTCATTCCAATCTCCTTTGCATTAGCGTAGCCTCTTCTGTAGCCTGTCAACTATGTGTCTATCTATCCCTGTTCTCTCCTCTCTGCACAGACCATACAAACGCTCCACACCGCGTGGCTGCGGCCACCCTAATCTGGTGGTCCCAGCGCGCACGACCCACGTGGAGTTCCAGGTCTCCGGTAGCCTCTGGAACTGCCAATCTGCGGCCAACAAGGCAGAGTTCATCTCAGCCTATGCCTCCCTCCAGTCCCTCGACTTCTTGGCACTGACGGAAACATGGATCACCACAGATAACACTGCTACTCCTACTGCTCTCTCTTCGTCCGCCCACGTGTTCTCGCACACCCCGAGAGCTTCTGGTCAGCGGGGTGGTGGCACCGGAATCCTCATCTCTCCCAAGTGGTCATTCTCTCTTTCTCCCCTTACCCATCTGTCTATCGCCTCCTTTGAATTCCATGCTGTCACAGTTACCAGCCCTTTCAAGCTTAACATCCTTATCATTTATCGCCCTCCAGGTTCCCTCGGAGAGTTCATCAATGAGCTTGATGCCTTGATAAGCTCCTTTCCTGCGGACGGCTCACCTCTCACAGTCCTGGGCGACTTTAACCTCCCCACGTCTACCTTTGACTCATTCCTCTCTGCCTCCTTCTTTCCACTCCTCTCCTCTTTTGACCTCACCCTCTCACCTTCCCCCTACTCACAAGGCAGGCAATACGCTCGACCTCATCTTTACTAGATGCTGTTCTTCCACTAACCTCATTGCAACTCCCCTCCAAGTCTCCGACCACTACCTTGTATCCTTTTCCCTCTCGCTCTCATCCAACACTTCCCACACTGCCCCTACTCGGATGGTATCGCGCCGTCCCAACCTTCGCTCTCTCTCCCCCGCTACTCTCTCCTCTTCCATCCTATCATCTCTTCCCTCTGCTCAAACCTTCTCCAACCTATCTCCTGATTCTGCCTCCTCAACCCTCCTCTCTTCCCTTTCTGCATCCTTTGACTCTCTATGTCCCCTATCCTCCAGGCCGGCTCGGTCCTCCCCTCCCGCTCCGTGGCTCGACGACTCATTGCGAGCTCACAGAACAGGGCTCCGGGCAGCCGAGCGGAAATGGAGGAAAACTTGCCTCCCTGCGGACCTGGCATCCTTTCACTCCCTCCTCTCTACATTTTCCTCCTCTGTCTCTGCTGCTAAAGCCACTTTCTACCACTCTAAATTCCAAGCATCTGCCTCTAACCCTAGGAAGCTCTTTGCCACCTTCTCCTCCCTCCTGAATCCTCCTCCCCCTCCCCCCCCTCCTCCCTCTCTGCAGATGACTTCGTCAACCATTTTGAAAAGAAGGTCGACGACATCCGATCCTCGTTTGCTAAGTCAAACGACACCGCTGGTTCTGCTCACACTGCCCTACCCTGTGCTCTGACCTCTTTCTCCCCTCTCTCTCCAGATGAAATCTCGCTTCTTGTGACGGCCGGCCGCCCAACAACCTGCCCGCTTGACCCTATCCCCTCCTCTCTTCTCCAGACCATTTCCGGAGACCTTCTCCCTTACCTCACCTCGCTCATCAACTCATCCCTGACCGCTGGCTACGTCCCTTCCGTCTTCAAGAGAGCGAGAGTTGCACCCCTTCTGAAAAAACCTACACTCGATCCCTCCGATGTCAACAACTACAGACCAGTATCCCTTCTTTCTTTTCTCTCCAAAACTCTTGAACGTGCCGTCCTTGGCCAGCTCTCCCGCTATCTCTCTCAGAATGACCTTCTTGATCCAAATCAGTCAGGTTTCAAGACTAGTCATTCAACTGAGACTGCTCTTCTCTGTATCATGGAGGCGCTCCGCACTGCTAAAGCTAACTCTCTCTCCTCTGCTCTCATCCTTCTAGACCTATCGGCTGCCTTCGATACTGTGAACCATCAGATCCTCCTCTCCACCCTCTCCGAGTTGGGCATCTCCGGCGCGGCCCACGCTTGGATTGCGTCCTACCTGACAGGTCGCTCCTACCAGGTGGCGTGGCGAGAATCTGTCTCCTTGCCACGCGCTCTCACCACTGGTGTCCCCCAGGGCTCTGTTCTAGGCCCTCTCCTATTCTCGCTATACACCAAGTCACTTGGCTCTGTCATAACCTCACATGGTCTCTCCTATCATTGCTATGCAGACGACACACAATTAATCTTCTCCTTTCCCCCTTCTGATGACCAGGTGGCGAATCGCATCTCTGCATGTCTGGCAGACATATCAGTGTGGATGACGGATCACCACCTCAAGCTGAACCTCGGCAAGACGGAGCTGCTCTTCCTCCCGGGGAAGGACTGCCCGTTCCATGATCTCGCCATCACGGTTGACAACTCCATTGTGTCCTCCTCCCAGAGCGCTAAGAACCTTGGCGTGATCCTGGACAACACCCTGTCGTTCTCAACTAACATCAAGGCGGTGGCCCGTTCCTGTAGGTTCATGCTCTACAACATCCGCAGAGTACGACCCTGCCTCACACAGGAAGCGGCGCAGGTCCTAATCCAGGCACTTGTCATCTCCCGTCTGGATTACTGCAACTCGCTGTTGGCTGGACTCCCTGCCTGTGCCATTAAACCCCTACAACTCATCCAGAACGCCGCAGCCCGTCTGGTGTTCAACCTTCCCAAGTTCTCTCACGTCACCCCGCTCCTCCGCTCTCTCCACTGGCTTCCAGTTGAAGCTCGCATCCGCTACAAGACCATGGTGCTTGCCTACGGAGCTGTGAGGGGAACGGCACCGCAGTACCTCCAGGCTCTGATCAGGCCCTACACCCAAACAAGGGCACTGCGTTCATCCACCTCTGGCCTGCTCGCCTCCCTACCACTGAGGAAGTACAGTTCCCGCTCAGCCCAGTCAAAACTGTTCGCTGCTCTGGCCCCCCAATGGTGGAACAAACTCCCTCACGACGCCAGGACAGCGGAGTCAATCACCACCTTCCGGAGACACCTGAAACCCCACCTCTTTAAGGAATACCTAGGATAGGATAAAGTAATCCTTCTCACCCCCCCTTAAATGATTTAGATGCACTATTGTAAAGTGGCTGTTCCACTGGATGTCATAAGGTGAATTCACCAATTTGTAAGTCGCTCTGGATAAGAGCGTCTGCCAAATGACTTAAATGTAAATGTAAATGTGTATTCTTTTAAAGAGACTTGGCAATACTGCAAAAGTATTACTGTGTGTCTGTCTACCACTAATTACATACTGTACACTTGACTGAGAGAAATCATGTATATTATACTGTGTGGGTGCTGTATATCATACAATCAATTATAGACTATTAATTCTACAACAATAATACCACTGCCTTTATAGCCATGTTCTAACTATCTTTGTGAACAAAAAACCAGTAGAGATGGAATACAAGACCAGTAGAAGTTAACAGAAAACCAGTAGAGATGGAATACAGGACCAGTAGAAGTTAACAGAAAACCAGTAGAGATGGAATACAAGACCAGTAGAAGTTAACAGAAAGCCAGTAGAAACGGAATACAAGACCAGTAGAAGTTAACAGAAAGCCAGTAGAGAAGGAATACGAAACCAGTAGAAGTTAACAGAAAGCCAGTAGAAACCGAATACAAGACCAGTAGAAGTTAACAGAAAGCCAGTAGAGATGGAATACAAAACCAGTAGAAGTTAACAGAAAACCAGTAGACATGAAACAGAAAACCAGTAGAAATGGAACAGAAAACTAGTAGAGATGGAATACAAGACCAGTAGAAGTTAACAGAAAACCAGTAGAGATGGAATACAAGACCAGTAGAAATTAAACAGAAAACCAGTAGAGATGTAGGTTTTATATCGAGGAGCTGAAGAGGTTAAATGTATTAAACAGGGAGCAGGGAATTGGCCTGTGAAACTAGGGCATTAGACGTCTAGATTCTGAAATACACAGCATGTAACAATGGGAGATCCAACCAACCATGAGAAGGATATTTCTCTGGAATATTCATTTTAGCATCGAAAGATGAAAAGGATCCATTCAACATCACCTTGCCTTAAACCTGATAACACCCTTACAAATACCAAATCACATTCTGATAAAAAAATGATACCAAATAACGTTATGATTAAAAAAAACATTCTGAAAAATCTGTTGATACATATTATTTCTAGCCACAAGCCAATACCCCCTTTACAAATCAGGATACATCGTCCTCCTCTCTTGTTCTGGGTAATTACTTGATTCATCTATGTAAGCGAATGGCCTGTTTTAATCTGTCCCTGACCATAAATAAACCCTGATTGCCACGCTGCTTTCTCTCTGAGTATAACCACAACGACCCAGTGCCTTTACACATTATTCATCACCTGAAAACAGAACTGGCGTAGTGGCGTCAACAGCCAAGGATTTATCTGTGTACACAGACGCAGGCGTTGGAAAAGATAAAACATGAAACATTTATGCACACAAGTACTCATACACTGTCCAAGTATATGCAAAAATACAAACTGTACACACACTCAATAGTAAAGCCCACAGGTCCACAGACTCGCACTAAGACATGCATGCAAGCACACCCAGCCCACAGGGCCATGTACAAGGCCAGATGTTGTGCTGCCTGTGCATTGTGTGGCGGACACCCTGTGATGTGGAGGAGACGAGCACGCGCGCACACACACACACACAGCGACAGCCTATTTAATGCTTCTATTCTCTATTCAGCTACAGTACGCCAGGGTTACAAAGAAGTGACAAAGACAACACAGAGGAGAAAGGTAAGCCCCCCCCCTCCCTGCACACACCCTTCCATGTATCTGACACTCACATCTCAGACCAGCCATGCTACTGACGCTATATGCTAAATATATGGAAGCCATACGGAGTGGTCCTAATCACTGTGACTGATGACAATAGCCATGGTGGGAGACGGTGGATGCTGAGACTTCTGTTCCAGATATAATGTCATTATTCAGCCGACAAAAGCAGGCCGCTTGGTTGCCGGAGGAGATTTAACATTTACCATTTCTGTGGTCAGAGAGTTCACTCAGCCACCTAATGATGCTAAATTACTGCAGCCTTGTGTACCACTACTGCTTGGTAGAGGATAGAGAGAGTTGGAGAGAGAGAAAGAGAGAGAGTTGGAGAGAGAGAGAGAGAGAAGGGGGTGAAAGAAAATAGGAGGAAGGAGAGAGAGAGAGAGAGAGAGAGAAAGAAAGAGAAAACAGAAACCTGATAGTAACAGGGTGATGTGATATGAGGTTGAGAGAGGTGCAGACAAGCCCAGGGCATGTGGAGTTGGAGGAAGATGAACAGTGGGTGAGCTAGCAGAGCCAGGACAAGAAATAAGGCTGAGCTTTCTAACTTGGTTTGGTGAAGCTTCTTCTCTCAGAGCTGGCTAGATAACTCCTTGGAGAGAAGAGGAGGGAAGAGAAAACACCCGTCACTGATTGAAAGTCAACTTAAGAGCTCAGATCTCAAAGTGGTACTAGGGCTTATAACTTTTTCAGATTCCCAGTTCTGATGAATATAATAAGAAGCGCTAGCAGCAAAATGGTCATCAACATTTTTAGTATATCCAAATATGGATAATCACCTGCCTGAAAACGCTGTCCAAGCTGAGAGGTCCTTAAGCAACTATGGCTTGGCCACATCTCAACTGCTGCAGCAGGTCATTTACATAACGAGAGGAGAAAATTAGGGAGGAAGAAAGAGGGAACAAGCCAGCCATTTGGCAGAGCGAGATGGGGATGAGAGAGAGACTCCACTGCTGGCTTACCTCTGAAGCTAAGCAGGGTTGGTCCTGGATGGGAGACCAGATGCTGCTGGAAGTGGTGATGGAGGGCCAGTAGGAGGCACTCTTTCCTCTAGTCTATAAAAATATCCCAATGACCCAGGTCAGTGATTGGGGACATTGCCCTGTGTAAGGGGCCGTCTTTCAGATGGGATGTTTTAAACGTGTGTCCTGAATCTCTGTGGTCGCTAAAGATTCTATGGTACTTATTGTAAGAGTAGGGGTGGTAACCCTGGTGTCCTGGTTAAATTCCCAATCTGGCCATCATGGCTACCTTAATTATCCCCAGTTTACAATTGTCTCATTCATCTCCCCTGTAACTGTTCCCCAGGTCGCTGCAGAGAATGAGTTCTCAGTCAACTTACCTGGTAAAATAAGGGAAACATAAATAGAGAAAGAGAAGACGGTAAAGGTCTTGGCGGGGATGGATATTAAAAGAGTTGGCAAGAGAGGGACAAAGAGACTTTTGCATGAGGTAAATGGTTTGGAGAGAAAGAGGAGCTGTGTGGAGAGAATGGCTAGAGAGCGGAGACAGTGTATAATGAGGAGGGAGGTAAATGGTTTGGAGAGAAAGAGGAGCTGTGTGGAGAGAATGGCTAGAGAGCGGAGACAGTGTATAATGAGGAGGGAGGTAAATGGTTTGGAGAGAAAGAGGAGCTGTGTGGAGAGAATGGCTAGAGAGCGGAGACAGTGTATAATGAAGAGGGAGGTAAATGGTTTGGAGAGAAAGAGGAGCTGTGTGGAGAGAATGGCTAGAGAGCGGAGACAGTGTATAATGAGGAGGGAGGTAAATGGTTTGGAGAGAAAGAGGAGCTGTGTGGAGAGAATGGTTAGAGAGCGGAGACAGTGTATAATGAGGAGGGAGGTAAATGGTTTGGAGAGAAAGAGGAGCTGTGTGGAGAGAATGGTTAGAGAGCGGAGACAGTGTATAATGAGGAGGGAGGTAAATGGTTTGGAGAGAAAGAGGAGCTGTGTGGAGAGAATGGTTAGAGAGTGGAGACAGTGCATAATGAGGAGGGAGGTAAATGGTTTGGAGAGAAAGAGGAGCTGTGTGGAGAGAATGGTTAGAGAGCGGAGACAGTGTATAATGAGGAGGGAGGTAAATGGTTTGGAGAGAAAGAGGAGCTGTGTGGAGAGAATGGTTAGAGAGCGGAGACAGTGTATAATGAGCAGGGAGGTAAATGGTTTGGAGAGAAAGAGGAGCTGTGTGGAGAGAATGGTTAGAGAGCGGAGACAGTGTATAATGAGGAGGGAGGTAAATGGTTTGGAGAGAAAGAGGAGCTGTGTGGAGAGAATGGTTAGAGAGCGGAGACAGTGTATAATGAGGAGGGAGGTAAATGGTTTGGAGAGAAAGAGAAGCTGTGTGGAGAGAATGGTTAGAGAGCGGAGACAGTGTATAATGAGCAGGGAGGTAAATGGTTTGGAGAGAAAGAGGAGCTGTGTGGAGAGAATGGTTAGAGAGCGGAGACAGTGTATAATGAGGAGGGAGGTAAATGGTTTGGAGAGAAAGAGGAGCTGTGTGGAGAGAATGGTTAGAGAGCGGAGACAGTGTATAATGAGGAGGGAGGTAAATGGTTTGGAGAGAAAGAGGAGCTGTGTGGAGAGAATGGTTAGAGAGCGGAGACAGTGTATAATGAGGAGGGAGGTAAATGGTTTGGAGAGAAAGAGGAGCTGTGTGGAGAGAATGGTTAGAGAGCGGAGACAGTGTATAATGAGGAGGGAGGTAAATGGTTTGGAGAGAAAGAGGAGCTGTGTGGAGAGAATGGTTAGAGAGCGGAGACAGTGTATAATGAGCAGGGAGGTAAATGGTTTGGAGAGAAAGAGGAGCTGTGTGTTCTTACCTTGGCAGAACCAGCGATCGTGACCCCTCCTTGACGCTTGATGACCATGTCACCACCACTCGACGTCGTCACAGCAACCGTAACTGGGGTGGGCAGGAGGGAGGGGATGACGGGCAGTGGGAGGAGTCCCGGCCGGTTGTTTCCATTGCCGACAGCGGCGGCGCAGCTGTTATTGGCTCCCGCTCCATTAAGGAGGCCGGCCGAACGGACGATGTCCCGCCTCTCCCAGGGTGTCCCCCGGTACTCCCTCTCGAAGCGATTGTGGTGACCGGACATCACTTCCTCTGCCTTTCAGAGGAGATGATGACAGGGGGGGAGGGGAGGGGGGGGGTGGAATCGTTATTATTAAAGTTATTATTATTATTTCAGCTGATCAGTCTGTTACTGATATCCTGGCCAGATATTGTGTAGATTAACAGTCACAATAAAGTGCCACTTCAGAGTAGGCAGGTAGCCTAGTGGTTTAGACTGAAAGGTTGCTGGTTTGAATCCCTGAGCCGAATAGGTGAAACATCTGTCAATGTACCCTTGAGCAAGGCAGTTAACCCTAATTGCTCCTGTAAGTCGCTCTGGATAAGAGCATCTGCTAAATGACTAAATGACTAAATTGAGGCGTGAACGCTCCTGCAGTAACATTTCCACTGTTTCCATCTGACTAACAGCTGCAGTCCCAGGTCTTAACGAGATGATAACAGACAGAACAGAAATTAACATCACTATAACTGGATCAATAAAACAACTGGAAACACACACTCCTTAAATAGACTAATTGGGTTTGGTTACCATGGATATGTTGTTGCCTTCAATTAAATAAAAGTAAAAAAATTAAGCCATTGGCCACAGCCAGACAATACATGATTATTTTCCGTATTGTCTTGAGAATAGCTATGGCTATAGCTTGATCTGGAGGTCATCACTGAATTGCCTTGTGGCTAAAAAAACTCACTACTAACTCGTTTCTCTATACTGTAATAGCCAGCTAACTCAATAGTAATACCATTGAATATCATGACCAGTTTCCTTTTATGAGGATGACAGAGTGTGATGGATAGGGCGATGCTGCTGTAGGCTGGAATGACGAACTGTATTCTGTACCATAGGCTGGTATGTCACTGTGTATGAGATCATCAATCAGTGGTGTCTACTGTATCTGGCCTGTGAAGTAAAAGTCAGACGGGTGTGTAGTGTAGTGTACTCTCCTCATCAAAGGAATGAGATGTCTTTCTGGGCCTTGATAAGAGCAGTTATGAATACAAGCTCTCTCTCACATACACTGGCACACAACACGGAGTCAAGGATATTCCATGAAAATGTACTGGTGGTCTTTAAAAATAGAATCACAGAGAATGACAAGTCTTTCTTCTGCACAGTGGTCTCTGTCGCAGGAAGGAATGCCTTGAAGTGTGAGTTGTAAACAGGGCCATTGGGGGACCACAGCACTATCAGTCTGAGCTGTGACCATCTATTCAGCTACAGGTACATTACTGTCCACCTCTAGGTCAAAACACACACAGAGACACACAGACGACAATAGTCAGAACTTCAGAAACAGCGGGAGAATACTTTTTTTCACAGCTTCACTGCAGTGGGCTCTTTCACAATGTCAACATAAGCATATTATCTCACATACATAAGCGGTTATTCCATGGTGCTTCTGAGTTATGGTACTTGTAATAACCTCTCAGTTCCAAACCTCCCTCCAGTGGAGTAATAGCCAACCAATCTCTATACAGCAGATCTGTATACAACAGATCTATTTAGGATCGGTATTGGGACAGACATTTGGGGAACCCAGGTTCATATCCAAAAGCTCCAACCCATGACTAGTGTGATAGTAGCTGAGCTAAAAGCTAATGTTCCAGTAAGTCTCCAGCTACTGGCCTCAGGTCTCAGCTAGTGTTCCAGTAAGTCTCCAGCTACTGGCCTCAGGTCTCCGCTAATGTTCCAGTAAGTCTCTAGCTACTGGCCTCAGGTCTCCGCTAATGTTCCAGTAAGTCTCTAGCTACTGGCCTCAGGTCTCCGCTAATGTTCCAGTAAGTCTCTAGCTACTGGCCTCAGGTCTCCGCTAATGTTCCAGTAAGTCTCTAGCTACTGGCCTCAGGTCTCCGCTAATGTTCCAGTAAGTCTCTAGCTACTGGCCTCAGGTCTCCGCTAATGTTCCAGTAAGTCTCTAGCTACTGGCCTCAGGTCTCCGCTAATGTTCCAGTAAGTCTCTAGCTACTGGCCTCAGGTCTCAGCTAATGTTCCAGTAAGTCTCCAGCTACTGGCCTCAGGTCTCAGCTAGTGTTCCAGTAAGTCTCCAGCTACTGGCCTCAGGTCTCCGCTAATGTTCCAGTAAGTCTCTAGCTACTGGCCTCAGGTCTCCGCTAATGTTCCAGTAAGTCTCTAGCTACTGGCCTCAGGTCTCCGCTAATGTTCCAGTAAGTCTCTAGCTACTGGCCTCAGGTCTCCGCTAATGTTCCAGTAAGTCTCTAGCTACTGGCCTCAGGTCTCCGCTAATGTTCCAGTAAGTCTCTAGCTACTGGCCTCAGGTCTCCGCTAATGTTCCAGTAAGTCTCTAGCTACTGGCCTCAGGTCTCCGCTAATGTTCCAGTAAGTCTCTAGCTACTGGCCTCAGGTCTCAGCTAATGTTCCAGTAAGTCTCCAGCTACTGGCCTCAGGTCTCCGCTAATGTTCCAGTAAGTCTCTAGCTACTGGCCTCAGCTAATGTTCCAGTAAGTCTCCAGCTACTGGCCTCAGGTCTCCGCTAATGTTCCAGTAAGTCTCTAGCTACTGGCCTCAGGTCTCCGCTAATGTTCCAGTAAGTCTCTAGCTACTGGCCTCAGGTCTCAGCTAATGTTCCAGTAAGTCTCCAGCTACTGGCCTCAGGTCTCCGCTAATGTTCCAGTAAGTCTCTAGCTACTGGCCTCAGCTAATGTTCCAGTAAGTCTCCAGCTACTGGCCTCAGGTCTCCGCTAATGTTCCAGTAAGTCTCTAGCTACTGGCCTCAGGTCTCAGCTAATGTTCCAGTAAGTCTCCAGCTACTGGCCTCAGGTCTCAGCAAATGTTCCAGTAAACCTCCAGTTACTGTTCTCAGCTAATGTTCCAGTAAAACTCCAGCTACTGTTCTCAGCTAATGTTCCAGTAAACCTCTAGCTACTGGCCTCAGCTAATGTTCCAGTAAGTCTCTAGCTACTGGCCTCAGCTAATGTTCCAGTAAACCTCTAGCTACTGGCCTCAGCTAATGTTCCAGTAAGTCTCCAGCTACTGGCCTCAGGTCTCAGCTAATGTTCCAGTAAGTCTCTAGCTACTGGCCTCAGGTCTCAGCTAATGTTCCAGTAAGTCTCTAGCTACTTACTAGAGACTTGAGGCCAGTAGCTAGACCTCTCCTGTCTCAGCCTCCACTATTTATGCTGCAATAGTTTGTGTCGGGGGGCTAGGGTCAGTCTGTTATATCAAGAGTATTTCTCATGTCTTATCCGGTGTCCTGTGTGAATTTAAGTTTGCTCCCTCTAATTCTCTCTCTCGCTCTTCCTTTTCTCAGAGGACCTGCGTCCTAGGACCATGCCTCAGGACTACCTGGCTTGATGACTCCTTGCTGTCCCCAGTCCACCTGGTCATGCTGCTGCTCCAGTTTCAACTGTTTTTCCCCTACGGCTATGGAACCCTGACCTGTTCACTGGCTGTGCTACCTTATCCCGGACGGACCTGCTGTTTTGGACTTTCTCTCTACCGCACCTGGTGTCTTTAACTCTGAATGAAAAGCCAACTGACATTTACTCCTGAGGTGCTGACCTGTTGCACCCTCTACATCCACTGTGATTAGTATTATCATCTTGACCCTGCTGGTCATCTATGAACGTTTGAACATCTTGGCCATGTTCTGTTATAATCTCCACCCGGCACAGCCAGAAGAGGACTGGCCACCCCTCATAGCCTGATTCCTCTCTAGGTTTCTTGCTAGGCTCTGGCCTTTCTATGGAGTTTTTCCTAGCCACCGTGCTTCCACACCTGCATTGCTTGCTGTTTGGGGTTTTAGGCTGGGTTTCTGTACAGCACTTTGTGACATTGGCTGATGTAAAAAGGGCTTTATAAATACATTTGATTGATTGATTGATTGACTGGCCTCAGGCCTCCGCTAATGTTCCAGTAAGTCTCTAGCTACTGGCCTCAGGTCTCAGCTAATGTTCCAGTAAGTCTCCAGCTACTGGCCTCAGGTCTCAGCTAATGTTCCAGTAAACCTCTAGCTACTGGCCTCAGCTAATGTTCCAGTAAGTCTCTATCTACTGGCCTCAGCTAATGTTCCAGTAAGTCTCTAGCTACTGGTCTCAGCTAATGTTCCAGTAAACCTCTAGCTACTGGCCTCAGCTAATGTTCCAGTAAGTCTCTAGCTACTGGTCTCAGCTAATGTTCCAGTAAACCTCTAGCTACTGGCCTCAGCTAATGTTCCAGTAAGTCTCTAGCTACTGGCCTCAGCTAATGTTCCAGTAAGTCTCTAGCTACTGGCCTCAGCTAATGTTTCAGTAAGTCTCTAGCTACTGGCCTCAGCTAATGTTCCAGTAAACCTCTAGCTACTGGCCTCAGGTCTCAGCTAATGTTCCAGTAAGTCTCCAGCTACTGGCCTCAGGTCTCAGCTAATGTTCCAGTAAGTCTCTAGCTACTGGCCTCAGCTAATGTTCCAGTAAACCTCTAGCTACTGGCCTCAGCTAATGATCCAGTAAGTTTCTAGCTACTGGTCTCAGCTAATGTTCCAGTAAACCTCTAGCTACTGGCCTCAGGTAATGTCAATGTGGCAGTCTGATCCTATCACACGCAATCTTCATCTCATGATGGTGTGTGTTTGTGCTTGCGGTGTGTGTGTGTGTTTGTAACAGCACCATGACTGGCATAACTGTCTGTCACATCTGATGTGGGGAGAAGATAAGATACATTGTATAAGATACATTGCCGTAAGGTGCTGAAAACTACACACACCTGTGGACTGGAACAAACTAGTAACAAACACTACATGGCCTGGATCTTAAATAATAGCCTTTTCCCGTTATAGTGTACACACTGTATACACATATTTATATTGTGTTATTGACTATACGATTGTTTATTCCATGTGTAACTCTGTGTTGTTTTTGTTCTCAATTGGCCGACCTGGTTAAATAAAGGTGAAATAAAACCAGAATAATAAAAAACGTAACTCTCTGTACACTTAGCAGTGATCATTTAATAAGCATCGGATGAATGTTTGCTAATAAAACATCATTTTTATTGCAAAATTACTGCCTTGACTGTGCCTTGGGTTTACAACAAAGGATGGATTTTACACTAAATGAATGTAACAAGCCAATGCCCTTCCCCATCCTTATACAGAGCAGGCAGAGTCAAGCCTGAACATAAAGTCAGAGGAAAGGACTTTACCTTAGCTAGAGCCATCAATGTTTATACGAAATATATATCTCCAAAGCGATTTGAACACATCTGATGTGGAAATCAAACCCACAGCTCAAGCATGCTCTGAACAACAGCCATCGGAACAGCACGTTCCCTTTACTGTCTCAACCCACAGAGGGGGGAGAGAGGGAGGGAGGGAGGCTGCCTGCAGCATCGTCATGTGGGGATTTTAAGTAGAAACTAGTCTGTTGGGTGTTTGACTCCTTTCGTACCAAAAAGCTATTCTCACGTTGCTGATGTGACACAAACGTAATTGCACCCGGGTAGCCTACGTGTGCATTTGAGAGACGGAGGATTGGGATGCTGGTGTGTGTGTGTGTGTGTGTGTGTGTGTGTGTGTGTGTGTGTGTGTGTGTGTGTGTGTGTGTGTGTGTGTGTGTGTGTGTGTGTAGACAACTTGGAGTGAGAGGTGAGTGGCAGGAGTGTGATTAGTTTAAATAAGAGTTATCTTTCAGGTACAGCGGTAAGACAGAGCACTCTACAACTAGAGAGTATTTCACTCTGAGGCAGCGGAGAGAGAGAGTGTGTGTGCGTAGTTGAGTAGAGTTAACAAAGCCATAAGGGAATATAGAGCCGTGGACAGACATACGGAAAGACAAAGCAGAATCGATGGACAGAGCGTGGAGAGGAAGAGAGCAAGAGAGAGAGAGGGAGGTATGCAGGCTTGTGTGATGTTTACTGTCTCAGAACAACGAAACATCATATAGACACACACACACAACACACTTTAGTTGGTCTATAGATCCCTCCCCTGAGAAGAGGATCCATATTCAATGGGTGCCAGTGTGTTAAAAGCTATAGACCCACAGAGAGACCAGGCCAGCCAGGCAGGCAGCAGCAGCAACATAGCACCAGTCACACCACCTCTCCTCTTCACTCTCTATTATTATACTACACTAATGGATTTCTGGAGAGGAAGGAGATTTCTGGAGAGGAAGGAGATTTCTGGAGAGGAAGGAGATTTCTGGAGAGGTAGGAGATTTCTGGAGAGGTAGAAGATTCTGGAAAGGTAGGAGATTCTGGAGAGGTAGGAGATTTCTGGGGAGGTAGGGGATTTCTGGCGAGGTAGGAGATTTCTGGAGAGGTAGGAGATTACTGGAGAAGTAGGAGATTCTGAAGGAGTAGGAGATTCTGGAGAGGTAAGGAATTTCTGGAGAGGAAGGGGATTTCTGGATAGGTAGGAGATTTCTGGAGAGGTAGGAGATTTCTGGGGAGGTAGGGGATTTCTGGCGAGGTAGGAGATTTCTGGAGAGGTAGGAGATTTCTGGAGAAGTAGGAGATTCTGAAGGAGTAGGAGATCCTGGAGAGGTAGGGGATTTCTGGAGAGGAAGGAGATTTCTGGAGAGGAAGGGGATTTCTGGAGAGGAAGGGGATTTCTGGAGAGGAAGGGGATTTTTGGAGAGGTAGGAGATTTCTGGGGAGGTAGGAGATTTCTGGAGAGGTAGGAGATTTCTGGGGAGGTAGGGGATTTCTGGCGAGGTAGGAGATTCTGGGGAGGTAGGAGATTTCTGGAGAGGTAGGAGATTTCTGGGGAGGTAGGGGATTTCTGGCGAGGTAGGAGATTCTGGAGAGGTAGGAGATTTCTGGAGAAGTAGGAGATTCTGGAGAAGTAGGAGATACTGGAGAGGTAGGGAATTTCTGGAGAGGAAGGGGATTTCTGGAGAGGTAGGAGATTTCTGGTGAGGTAGGAGATTTCTGGCAAGGTAGGAGATTTCTGGCAAGGTAGGAGATTTCTGGAGAGGTAAGAGATTCTGGAAAGGTAGGGGATTTTTGGAGAGGTAGGGGATTTCTGGCGAGGTAGGAGATTTCTGGAGAGGTAGGAGATTCTGGAGAGGTAGGAGATTCTGGAGAGGTAGGAGATTTTTGGAGAGGAAGGAGATTTCTGGAGAGGAAGGGGATTTCTGGAGAGGAAGGAGATTTCTGGAGAGGTAGGAGATTTCTGGGGAGGTAGGAGATTTCTGGAGAGGAAGGGGATTTCTGGAGAGGAAGGGGATTTCTGGAGAGGAAGGGGATTTTTGGAGAGGTAGGAGATTTCTGGGGAGGTAGGAGATTTCTGGAGAGGTAGGAGATTTCTGGGGAGGTAGGGGATTTCTGGCGAGGTAGGAGATTTCTGGTGAGGTAGGAGATTTCTGGCAAGTTAGGAGATTTCTGGCAAGGTAGGAGATTTCTGGAGAGGTAAGAGATTCTGGAAAGGTAGGGGATTTTTGGAGAGGTAGGGGATTTCTGGCGAGGTAGGAGATTTCTGGAGAGGTAGGAGATTCTGGAGAGGTAGGAGATTCTGGAGAGGTAGGAGATTTTGGAGAGGAAGGAGATTTCTGGAGAGGAAGGGGATTTCTGGAGAGGAAGGAGATTTCTGGAGAGGTAGGAGATTTCTGGGGAGGTAGGAGATTTCTGGAGAGGAAGGGGATTTCTGGAGAGGAAGGGGATTTCTGGAGAGGAAGGGGATTTTTGGAGAGGTAGGAGATTTCTGGGGAGGTAGGAGATTTCTGGAGAGGTAGGAGATTTCTGGGGAGGTAGGGGATTTCTGGCGAGGTAGGAGATTCTGGAGAGGTAGGAGATTTCTGGAGAAGTAGGAGATTCTGGAGAAGTAGGAGATTCTGGAGAGGTAGGGAATTTCTGGAGAGGAAGGGGATTTCTGGAGAGGTAGGAGATTTCTGGTGAGGTAGGAGATTTCTGGCAAGGTAGGAGATTTCTGGAGAGGTAAGAGATTCTGGAAAGGTAGGGGATTTTTGGAGAGGTAGGGGATTTCTGGCGAGGTAGGAGATTTCTGGAGAGGTAGGAGATTCTGGAGAGGTAGGAGATTCTGGAGAGGTAGGAGATTTTTGGAGAGGAAGGAGATTTCTGGAGAGGAAGGGGATTTCTGGAGAGGAAGGAGATTTCTGGAGAGGTAGGAGATTTCTGGGGAGGTAGGAGATTTCTGGAGAGGAAGGGGATTTCTGGAGAGGAAGGGGATTTCTGGAGAGGAAGGGGATTTTTGGAGAGGTAGGAGATTTCTGGGGAGGTAGGAGATTTCTGGAGAGGTAGGAGATTTCTGGGGAGGTAGGGGATTTCTGGCGAGGTAGGAGATTTCTGGTGAGGTAGGAGATTTCTGGCAAGTTAGGAGATTTCTGGCAAGGTAGGAGATTTCTGGAGAGGTAAGAGATTCTGGAAAGGTAGGGGATTTTTGGAGAGGTAGGGGATTTCTGGCGAGGTAGGAGATTTCTGGAGAGGTAGGAGATTCTGGAGAGGTAGGAGATTCTGGAGAGGTAGGAGATTTTTGGAGAGGAAGGAGATTTCTGGAGAGGAAGGGGATTTCTGGAGAGGAAGGAGATTTCTGGAGAGGTAGGAGATTTCTGGGGAGGTAGGAGATTTCTGGAGAGGAAGGGGATTTCTGGAGAGGAAGGGGATTTCTGGAGAGGAAGGGGATTTTTGGAGAGGTAGGAGATTTCTGGGGAGGTAGGAGATTTCTGGAGAGGTAGGAGATTTCTGGGGAGGTAGGGGATTTCTGGCGAGGTAGGAGATTCTGGAGAGGTAGGAGATTTCTGGAGAAGTAGGAGATTCTGGAGAAGTAGGAGATTCTGGAGAGGTAGGGAATTTCTGGAGAGGAAGGGGATTTCTGGAGAGGTAGGAGATTTCTGGTGAGGTAGGAGATTTCTGGCAAGGTAGGAGATTTCTGGAGAGGTAAGAGATTCTGGAAAGGTAGGGGATTTTTGGAGAGGTAGGGGATTTCTGGCGAGGTATGAGATTTCTGGAGAGGTAGGAGATTCTGGAGAGGTAGGAGATTTCTGGGGAGGTAGGGGCTTTCTGGCGAGGTAGGAGATTTCTGGAGAGGTAGGAGATTACTGGAGAAGTAGGAGATTCTGAAGGAGTAGGAGATTCTGGAGAGGTAAGGAATTTCTGGAGAGGAAAGGGATTTCTGGATAGGTAGGAGATTTCAGGAGAGGTAGGAGATTTCTGGGGAGGTAGGGGATTTCTGGCGAGGTAGGAGATTTCTGGAGAGGTAGGAGATTTCTGGGGAGGTAGGGGATTTCTGGCGAGGTAGGAGATTTCTGGAGAGGTAAGAGATTCTGGAAAGGTAGGGGATTTTTGGAGAGGTAGGGGATTTCTGGCGAGGTAGGAGATTTCTGGAGAGGTAGGAGATTCTGGAGAGGTAGGAGATTCTGGAGAGGTAGGGAATTTCTGGAGAGGAAGGGGATTTCTGGAGAGGTAGGAGATTTCTGGTGAGGTAGGAGATTTCTGGCAAGGTAGGAGATTTCTGGAGAGGTAAGAGATTCTGGAAAGGTAGGGGATTTTTGGAGAGGTAGGGGATTTCTGGCGAGGTAGGAGATTTCTGGAGAGGTAGGAGATTCTGGAGAGGTAGGAGTTTCTGGAGAGGTAGGAGATTTTTGGAGAGGAAGGAGATTTCTGGAGAGGAAGGGGATTTCTGGAGAGGAAGGAGATTTCTGGAGAGGTAGGAGATTTCTGGGGAGGTAGGAGATTTCTGGAGAGGAAGGGGATTTCTGGAGAGGAAGGGGATTTCTGGAGAGGAAGGGGATTTTTGGAGAGGTAGGAGATTTCTGGGGAGGTAGGAGATTTCTGGAGAGGTAGGAGATTTCTGGGGAGGTAGGGGATTTCTGGCGAGGTAGGAGATTCTGGAGAGGTAGGAGATTTCTGGAGAAGTAGGAGATTCTGGAGAAGTAGGAGATTCTGGAGAGGTAGGGAATTTCTGGAGAGGTAGGGGATTTTTGGAGAGGAAGGAGATTTCTGGAGAGGTAGGAGATTTCTGGTGAGGTAGGAGATTTCTGGCAAGGTAGAGGATTTCTGGAGAGGTAAGAGATTCTGGAAAGGTAGGGGATTTTTGGAGAGGTAGGGGATTTCTGGCGAGGTAGGAGATTTCTGGAGAGGTAGGAGATTCTGGAGAGGTAGGAGATTTCTGGAGAGGTAGGAGATTTCTGGGGAGGTAGGAGATTTCTGGAGAAGTAGGAGATTTCTGGAGAGGTAGGAGATTTCTGGAGAGGTAGGAGATTTCTGGGGAGGTAGGGGATTTCTGGAGAGGAAGGAGATTTCTGGAGAGGAATGGGATTTCTGGAGAGGAAGGGGATTTCTGGAGAGGAAGGGGATTTCTGGAGAGGAAGGAGATTTCTGGAGAGGTAGGAGATTTCTGGAGAGGTAGGAGATTTTTGGAGAGGTAGGAGATTTCTGGGGAGGTAGGAGATTTCTGGAGAGGTAGGAGATTTCTGGGGAGGTAGGGGATTTCTGGCGAGGTAGGAGATTCTGGAGAGGTAGGAGATTTCTGGAGAAGTAGGAGATTCTGGAGAAGTAGGAGATTCTGGAGAGGTAGGGAATTTCCGGAGAGGAAGGGGATTTCTGGAGAGGTAGGAGATTTCTGGTGAGGTAGGAGATTTCTGGCAAGGTAGGAGATTTCTGGCAAGGTAGGAGATTTCTGGAGAGGTAAGAGATTCTGGAAAGGTAGGGGATTTTTGGAGAGGTAGGGGATTTCTGGCGAGGTAGGAGATTTCTGGAGAGGTAGGAGATTCTGGAGAGGTAGAAGATTCTGGAGAGGTAGGAGATTTTTGGAGAGGAAGGAGATTTCTGGAGAGGAAGGGGATTTCTGGAGAGGAAGGAGATTTCTGGAGAGGTAGGAGATTTCTGGGGAGGTAGGAGATTTCTGGGGAGGTAGGGGATTTTTGGCGAGGTAGGAGATTTCTGGAGAGGTAGGAGATTTCTGGAGAGGTAGGGGATTTCTGGCGAGGTAGGAGATTTCTGGAGAGGTAGGAGATTTCTGGGGAGGTAGGGGATTTCAGGCGAGGTAGGAGCTTCTGGAGAGGTAGGAGATTTCTGGAGAGGAATGGGATTCTGAAGGAGTAGGAGATTCTGGAGAGGTAAGGAATTTCTGGAGAGGAAAGGGATTTCTGGATAGGTAGGAGATTTCTGGGGAGGTAGGAGATTTCTGGAGAGGAAGGGGATTTCTGGAGAGGAAGGGGATTTCTGGAGAGGAAGGGGATTTTGGAGAGGTAGGAGATTTCTGGGGAGGTAGGAGATTTCTGGGGAGGTAGGAGATTTCTGGAGAGGAAGGGGATTTCTGGAGAGGAAGGGGATTTCTGGAGAGGAAGGGGATTTTTGGAGAGGTAGGAGATTTCTGGGGAGGTAGGAGATTTCTGGAGAGGTAGGAGATTTCTGGGGAGGTAGGGGATTTCTGGCGAGGTAGGAGATTCTGGAGAGGTAGGAGATTTCTGGAGAAGTAGGAGATTCTGGAGAAGTAGGAGATTCTGGAGAGGTAGGGAATTTCTGGAGAGGAAGGGGATTTCTGGAGAGGTAGGAGATTTCTGGTGAGGTAGGAGATTTCTGGCAAGGTAGGAGATTTCTGGAGAGGTAAGAGATTCTGGAAAGGTAGGGGATTTTTGGAGAGGTAGGGGATTTCTGGCGAGGTATGAGATTTCTGGAGAGGTAGGAGATTCTGGAGAGGTAGGAGATTTCTGGGGAGGTAGGGGATTTCTGGCGAGGTAGGAGATTTCTGGAGAGGTAGGAGTTACTGGAGAAGTAGGAGATTCTGAAGGAGTAGGAGATTCTGGAGAGGTAAGGAATTTCTGGAGAGGAAAGGGATTTCTGGATAGGTAGGAGATTTCTGGAGAGGTAGGAGATTTCTGGGGAGGTAGGGGATTTCTGGCGAGGTAGGAGATTTCTGGAGAGGTAGGAGATTTCTGGGGAGGTAGGGGATTTCTGGCGAGGTAGGAGATTTCTGGAGAGGTAAGAGATTCTGGAAAGGTAGGGGATTTTTGGAGAGGTAGGGGATTTCTGGCGAGGTAGGAGATTTCTGGAGAGGTAGGAGATTCTGGAGAGGTAGAAGATTCTGGAGAGGTAGGAGATTTTTGGAGAGGAAGGAGATTTCTGGAGAGGAAGGGGATTTCTGGAGAGGAAGGAGATTTCTGGAGAGGTAGGAGATTTCTGGGGAGGTAGGAGATTTCTGGGGAGGTAGGGGATTTTTGGCGAGGTAGGAGATTTCTGGAGAGGTAGGAGATTTCTGGAGAGGTAGGGGATTTCTGGCGAGGTAGGAGATTTCTGGAGAGGTAGGAGATTTCTGGGGAGGTAGGGGATTTCAGGCGAGGTAGGAGCTTCTGGAGAGGTAGGAGATTTCTGGAGAGGAATGGGATTCTGAAGGAGTAGGAGATTCTGGAGAGGTAAGGAATTTCTGGAGAGGAAAGGGATTTCTGGATAGGTAGGAGATTTCTGGGGAGGTAGGAGATTTCTGGAGAGGAAGGGGATTTCTGGAGAGGAAGGGGATTTCTGGAGAGGAAGGGGATTTTTGGAGAGGTAGGAGATTTCTGGGGAGGTAGGAGATTTCTGGGGAGGTAGGAGATTTCTGGAGAGGAAGGGGATTTCTGGAGAGGAAGGGGATTTCTGGAGAGGAAGGGGATTTTTGGAGAGGTAGGAGATTTCTGGGGAGGTAGGAGATTTCTGGAGAGGTAGGAGATTTCTGGGGAGGTAGGGGATTTCTGGCGAGGTAGGAGATTCTGGAGAGGTAGGAGATTTCTGGAGAAGTAGGAGATTCTGGAGAAGTAGGAGATTCTGGAGAGGTAGGGAATTTCTGGAGAGGAAGGGGATTTCTGGAGAGGTAGGAGATTTCTGGTGAGGTAGGAGATTTCTGGCAAGGTAGGAGATTTCTGGAGAGGTAAGAGATTCTGGAAAGGTAGGGGATTTTTGGAGAGGTAGGGGATTTCTGGCGAGGTATGAGATTTCTGGAGAGGTAGGAGATTCTGGAGAGGTAGGAGATTTCTGGGGAGGTAGGGGATTTCTGGCGAGGTAGGAGATTTCTGGAGAGGTAGGAGATTACTGGAGAAGTAGGAGATTCTGAAGGAGTAGGAGATTCTGGAGAGGTAAGGAATTTCTGGAGAGGAAAGGGATTTCTGGATAGGTAGGAGATTTCTGGAGAGGTAGGAGATTTCTGGGGAGGTAGGGGATTTCTGGCGAGGTAGGAGATTTCTGGAGAGGTAGGAGATTTCTGGGGAGGTAGGGGATTTCTGGCGAGGTAGGAGATTTCTGGAGAGGTAAGAGATTCTGGAAAGGTAGGGGATTTTTGGAGAGGTAGGGGATTTCTGGCGAGGTAGGAGATTTCTGGAGAGGTAGGAGATTCTGGAGAGGTAGGAGATTCTGGAGAGGTAGGGAATTTCTGGAGAGGAAGGGGATTTCTGGAGAGGTAGGAGATTTCTGGTGAGGTAGGAGATTTCTGGCAAGGTAGGAGATTTCTGGAGAGGTAAGAGATTCTGGAAAGGTAGGGGATTTTTGGAGAGGTAGGGGATTTCTGGCGAGGTAGGAGATTTCTGGAGAGGTAGGAGATTCTGGAGAGGTAGGAGTTTCTGGAGAGGTAGGAGATTTTTGGAGAGGAAGGAGATTTCTGGAGAGGAAGGGGATTTCTGGAGAGGAAGGAGATTTCTGGAGAGGTAGGAGATTTCTGGGGAGGTAGGAGATTTCTGGAGAGGAAGGGGATTTCTGGAGAGGAAGGGGATTTCTGGAGAGGAAGGGGATTTTTGGAGAGGTAGGAGATTTCTGGGGAGGTAGGAGATTTCTGGAGAGGTAGGAGATTTCTGGGGAGGTAGGGGATTTCTGGCGAGGTAGGAGATTCTGGAGAGGTAGGAGATTTCTGGAGAAGTAGGAGATTCTGGAGAAGTAGGAGATTCTGGAGAGGTAGGGAATTTCTGGAGAGGTAGGGGATTTTTGGAGAGGAAGGAGATTTCTGGAGAGGTAGGAGATTTCTGGTGAGGTAGGAGATTTCTGGCAAGGTAGAGGATTTCTGGAGAGGTAAGAGATTCTGGAAAGGTAGGAGATTTTGGAGAGGTAGGGGATTTCTGGCGAGGTAGGAGATTTCTGGAGAGGTAGGAGATTCTGGAGAGGTAGGAGATTTCTGGAGAGGTAGGAGATTTCTGGGGAGGTAGGAGATTTCTGGAGAAGTAGGAGATTTCTGGAGAGGTAGGAGATTTCTGGAGAGGTAGGAGATTTCTGGGGAGGTAGGGGATTTCTGGAGAGGAAGGAGATTTCTGGAGAGGAATGGGATTTCTGGAGAGGAAGGGGATTTCTGGAGAGGAAGGGGATTTCTGGAGAGGAAGGAGATTTCTGGAGAGGTAGGAGATTTCTGGAGAGGTAGGAGATTTTTGGAGAGGTAGGAGATTTCTGGGGAGGTAGGAGATTTCTGGAGAGGTAGGAGATTTCTGGGGAGGTAGGGGATTTCTGGCGAGGTAGGAGATTCTGGAGAGGTAGGAGATTTCTGGAGAAGTAGGAGATTCTGGAGAAGTAGGAGATTCTGGAGAGGTAGGGAATTTCCGGAGAGGAAGGGGATTTCTGGAGAGGTAGGAGATTTCTGGTGAGGTAGGAGATTTCTGGCAAGGTAGGAGATTTCTGGCAAGGTAGGAGATTTCTGGAGAGGTAAGAGATTCTGGAAAGGTAGGGGATTTTTGGAGAGGTAGGGGATTTCTGGCGAGGTAGGAGATTTCTGGAGAGGTAGGAGATTCTGGAGAGGTAGAAGATTCTGGAGAGGTAGGAGATTTTTGGAGAGGAAGGAGATTTCTGGAGAGGAAGGGGATTTCTGGAGAGGAAGGAGATTTCTGGAGAGGTAGGAGATTTCTGGGGAGGTAGGAGATTTCTGGGGAGGTAGGGGATTTTTGGCGAGGTAGGAGATTTCTGGAGAGGTAGGAGATTTCTGGAGAGGTAGGGGATTTCTGGCGAGGTAGGAGATTTCTGGAGAGGTAGGAGATTTCTGGGGAGGTAGGGGATTTCAGGCGAGGTAGGAGCTTCTGGAGAGGTAGGAGATTTCTGGAGAGGAATGGGATTCTGAAGGAGTAGGAGATTCTGGAGAGGTAAGGAATTTCTGGAGAGGAAAGGGATTTCTGGATAGGTAGGAGATTTCTGGAGAGGTAGGAGATTTCTGGGGAGGTAGGGGATTTCAGGCGAGGTAGGAGATTTCTGGAGAAGTAGGAGATTCTGGAGAAGTAGGAGATTCTGGAGAGGTAGGGAATTTCCGGAGAGGAAGGGGATTTCTGGAGAGGTAGGAGATTTCTGGTGAGGTAGGAGATTTCTGGCAAGGTAGGAGATTTCTGGCAAGGTAGGAGATTTCTGGAGAGGTAAGAGATTCTGGAAAGGTAGGGGATTTTTGGAGAGGTAGGGGATTTCTGGCGAGGTAGGAGATTTCTGGAGAGGTAGGAGATTCTGGAGAGGTAGAAGATTCTGGAGAGGTAGGAGATTTTGGAGAGGAAGGAGATTTCTGGAGAGGAAGGGGATTTCTGGAGAGGTAGGAGATTTCTGGAGAGGTAGGAGATTTCTGGGGAGGTAGGAGATTTCTGGGGAGGTAGGGGATTTTTGGCGAGGTAGGAGATTTCTGGAGAGGTAGGAGATTTCTGGAGAGGTAGGGGATTTCTGGCGAGGTAGGAGATTTCTGGAGAGGTAGGAGATTTCTGGGGAGGTAGGGGATTTCAGGCGAGGTAGGAGCTTCTGGAGAGGTAGGAGATTTCTGGAGAGGAATGGGATTCTGAAGGAGTAGGAGATTCTGGAGAGGTAAGGAATTTCTGGAGAGGAAAGGGATTTCTGGATAGGTAGGAGATTTCTGGAGAGGTAGGAGATTTCTGGGGAGGTAGGGGATTTCAGGCGAGGTAGGAGATTTCTGGAGAGGTAGGAGATTTCTGGGGAGGTAGGGGATTTCTGGCGAGGTAGGAGATTCTGGAGAGGTAGGAGATTTCTGGAGAAGTAGGAGATTCTGGAGAAGTAGGAGATTCTGGAGAGGTAGGGAATTTCTGGAGAGGAAGGGGATTTCTGGAGAGGTAGGAGATTTCTGGTGAGGTAGGAGATTTCTGGCAAGGTAGGAGATTTCTGGAGAGGTAAGAGATTCTGGAAAGGTAGGGGATTTTTGGAGAGGTAGGGGATTTCTGGCGAGGTAGGAGATTTCTGGAGAGGTAGGAGATTCTGGAGAGGTAGGAGATTCTGGAGAGGTAGGGAATTTCTGGAGAGGAAGGGGATTTCTGGAGAGGTAGGAGATTTCTGGTGAGGTAGGAGATTTCTGGCAAGGTAGGAGATTTCTGGAGAGGTAAGAGATTCTGGAAAGGTAGGGGATTTTTGGAGAGGTAGGGGATTTCTGGCGAGGTAGGAGATTTCTGGAGAGGTAGGAGATTCTGGAGAGGTAGGAGTTTCTGGAGAGGTAGGAGATTTTTGGAGAGGAAGGAGATTTCTGGAGAGGAAGGGGATTTCTGGAGAGGAAGGAGATTTCTGGAGAGGTAGGAGATTTCTGGGGAGGTAGGAGATTTCTGGAGAGGAAGGGGATTTCTGGAGAGGAAGGGGATTTCTGGAGAGGAAGGGGATTTTTGGAGAGGTAGGAGATTTCTGGGGAGGTAGGAGATTTCTGGAGAGGTAGGAGATTTCTGGGGAGGTAGGGGATTTCTGGCGAGGTAGGAGATTCTGGAGAGGTAGGAGATTTCTGGAGAAGTAGGAGATTCTGGAGAGGTAGGGAATTTCTGGAGAGGTAGGGGATTTTTGGAGAGGAAGGAGATTTCTGGAGAGGTATGAGATTTCTGGTGAGGTAGGAGATTTCTGGCAAGGTAGGAGATTTCTGGAGAGGTAAGAGATTCTGGAAAGGTAGGGGATTTTTGGAGAGGTAGGGGATTTCTGGCGAGGTAGGAGATTTCTGGAGAGGTAGGAGATTCTGGAGAGGTAGGAGATTTCTGGAGAGGTAGGAGATTTCTGGGGAGGTAGGAGATTTCTGGAGAAGTAGGAGATTTCTGGAGAGGTAGGAGATTTCTGGAGAGGTAGTAGATTTCTGGGGAGGTAGGGGATTTCTGGAGAGGAAGGAGATTTCTGGAGAGGAATGGGATTTCTGGAGAGGAAGGGGATTTCTGGAGAGGAAGGGGATTTCTGGAGAGGAAGGAGATTTCTGGAGAGGTAGGAGATTTCTGGAGAGGTAGGAGATTTTTGGAGAGGTAGGAGATTTCTGGGGAGGTAGGAGATTTCTGGAGAGGTAGGAGATTTCTGGGGAGGTAGGGGATTTCTGGCGAGGTAGGAGATTCTGGAGAGGTAGGAGATTTCTGGAGAAGTAGGAGATTCTGGAGAAGTAGGAGATTCTGGAGAGGTAGGGAATTTCTGGAGAGGAAGGGGATTTCTGGAGAGGTAGGAGATTTCTGGTGAGGTAGGAGATTTCTGGCAAGGTAGGAGATTTCTGGCAAGGTAGGAGATTTCTGGAGAGGTAAGAGATTCTGGAAAGGTAGGGGATTTCTGGAGAGGTAGGAGATTTCTGGGGAGGTAGGAGATTTCTGGGGAGGTAGGGGATTTTTGGCGAGGTAGGAGATTTCTGGAGAGGTAGGAGATTTCTGGAGAGGTAGGGGATTTCTGGCGAGGTAGGAGATTTCTGGAGAGGTAGGAGATTTCTGGGGAGGTAGGGGATTTCAGGCGAGGTAGGAGCTTCTGGAGAGGTAGGAGATTTCTGGAGAGGAATGGGATTCTGAAGGAGTAGGAGATTCTGGAGAGGTAAGGAATTTCTGGAGAGGAAAGGGATTTCTGGATAGGTAGGAGATTTCTGGGGAGGTAGGAGATTTCTGGAGAGGAAGGGGATTTCTGGAGAGGAAGGGGATTTCTGGAGAGGAAGGGGATTTTTGGAGAGGTAGGAGATTTCTGGGGAGGTAGGAGATTTCTGGGGAGGTAGGAGATTTCTGGAGAGGAAGGGGATTTCTGGAGAGGAAGGGGATTTCTGGAGAGGAAGGGGATTTTTGGAGAGGTAGGAGATTTCTGGGGAGGTAGGAGATTTCTGGAGAGGTAGGAGATTTCTGGGGAGGTAGGGGATTTCTGGCGAGGTAGGAGATTCTGGAGAGGTAGGAGATTTCTGGAGAAGTAGGAGATTCTGGAGAAGTAGGAGATTCTGGAGAGGTAGGGAATTTCTGGAGAGGAAGGGGATTTCTGGAGAGGTAGGAGATTTCTGGTGAGGTAGGAGATTTCTGGCAAGGTAGGAGATTTCTGGAGAGGTAAGAGATTCTGGAAAGGTAGGGGATTTTTGGAGAGGTAGGGGATTTCTGGCGAGGTATGAGATTTCTGGAGAGGTAGGAGATTCTGGAGAGGTAGGAGATTTCTGGGGAGGTAGGGGATTTCTGGCGAGGTAGGAGATTTCTGGAGAGGTAGGAGATTACTGGAGAAGTAGGAGATTCTGAAGGAGTAGGAGATTCTGGAGAGGTAAGGAATTTCTGGAGAGGAAAGGGATTTCTGGATAGGTAGGAGATTTCTGGAGAGGTAGGAGATTTCTGGGGAGGTAGGGGATTTCTGGCGAGGTAGGAGATTTCTGGAGAGGTAGGAGATTTCTGGGGAGGTAGGGGATTTCTGGCGAGGTAGGAGATTTCTGGAGAGGTAAGAGATTCTGGAAAGGTAGGGGATTTTTGGAGAGGTAGGGGATTTCTGGCGAGGTAGGAGATTTCTGGAGAGGTAGGAGATTCTGGAGAGGTAGGAGATTCTGGAGAGGTAGGGAATTTCTGGAGAGGAAGGGGATTTCTGGAGAGGTAGGAGATTTCTGGTGAGGTAGGAGATTTCTGGCAAGGTAGGAGATTTCTGGAGAGGTAAGAGATTCTGGAAAGGTAGGGGATTTTTGGAGAGGTAGGGGATTTCTGGCGAGGTAGGAGATTTCTGGAGAGGTAGGAGATTCTGGAGAGGTAGGAGTTTCTGGAGAGGTAGGAGATTTTTGGAGAGGAAGGAGATTTCTGGAGAGGAAGGGGATTTCTGGAGAGGAAGGAGATTTCTGGAGAGGTAGGAGATTTCTGGGGAGGTAGGAGATTTCTGGAGAGGAAGGGGATTTCTGGAGAGGAAGGGGATTTCTGGAGAGGAAGGGGATTTTTGGAGAGGTAGGAGATTTCTGGGGAGGTAGGAGATTTCTGGAGAGGTAGGAGATTTCTGGGGAGGTAGGGGATTTCTGGCGAGGTAGGAGATTCTGGAGAGGTAGGAGATTTCTGGAGAAGTAGGAGATTCTGGAGAAGTAGGAGATTCTGGAGAGGTAGGGAATTTCTGGAGAGGTAGGGGATTTTTGGAGAGGAAGGAGATTTCTGGAGAGGTAGGAGATTTCTGGTGAGGTAGGAGATTTCTGGCAAGGTAGAGGATTTCTGGAGAGGTAAGAGATTCTGGAAAGGTAGGAGATTTTGGAGAGGTAGGGGATTTCTGGCGAGGTAGGAGATTTCTGGAGAGGTAGGAGATTCTGGAGAGGTAGGAGATTTCTGGAGAGGTAGGAGATTTCTGGGGAGGTAGGAGATTTCTGGAGAAGTAGGAGATTTCTGGAGAGGTAGGAGATTTCTGGAGAGGTAGGAGATTTCTGGGGAGGTAGGGGATTTCTGGAGAGGAAGGAGATTTCTGGAGAGGAATGGGATTTCTGGAGAGGAAGGGGATTTCTGGAGAGGAAGGGGATTTCTGGAGAGGAAGGAGATTTCTGGAGAGGTAGGAGATTTCTGGAGAGGTAGGAGATTTTTGGAGAGGTAGGAGATTTCTGGGGAGGTAGGAGATTTCTGGAGAGGTAGGAGATTTCTGGGGAGGTAGGGGATTTCTGGCGAGGTAGGAGATTCTGGAGAGGTAGGAGATTTCTGGAGAAGTAGGAGATTCTGGAGAAGTAGGAGATTCTGGAGAGGTAGGGAATTTCCGGAGAGGAAGGGGATTTCTGGAGAGGTAGGAGATTTCTGGTGAGGTAGGAGATTTCTGGCAAGGTAGGAGATTTCTGGCAAGGTAGGAGATTTCTGGAGAGGTAAGAGATTCTGGAAAGGTAGGGGATTTTTGGAGAGGTAGGGGATTTCTGGCGAGGTAGGAGATTTCTGGAGAGGTAGGAGATTCTGGAGAGGTAGAAGATTCTGGAGAGGTAGGAGATTTTTGGAGAGGAAGGAGATTTCTGGAGAGGAAGGGGATTTCTGGAGAGGAAGGAGATTTCTGGAGAGGTAGGAGATTTCTGGGGAGGTAGGAGATTTCTGGGGAGGTAGGGGATTTTTGGCGAGGTAGGAGATTTCTGGAGAGGTAGGAGATTTCTGGAGAGGTAGGGGATTTCTGGCGAGGTAGGAGATTTCTGGAGAGGTAGGAGATTTCTGGGGAGGTAGGGGATTTCAGGCGAGGTAGGAGCTTCTGGAGAGGTAGGAGATTTCTGGAGAGGAATGGGATTCTGAAGGAGTAGGAGATTCTGGAGAGGTAAGGAATTTCTGGAGAGGAAAGGGATTTCTGGATAGGTAGGAGATTTCTGGAGAGGTAGGAGATTTCTGGGGAGGTAGGGGATTTCAGGCGAGGTAGGAGATTTCTGGAGAGGTAGGAGATTTCTGGGGAGGTAGGGGATTTCTGGCGAGGTAGGAGATTCTGGAGAGGTAGGAGATTTCTGGAGAAGTAGGAGATTCTGGAGAAGTAGGAGATTCTGGAGAGGTAGGGAATTTCTGGAGAGGAAGGGGATTTCTGGAGAGGTAGGAGATTTCTGGTGAGGTAGGAGATTTCTGGCAAGGTAGGAGATTTCTGGAGAGGTAAGAGATTCTGGAAAGGTAGGGGATTTTTGGAGAGGTAGGGGATTTCTGGCGAGGTAGGAGATTTCTGGAGAGGTAGGAGATTCTGGAGAGGTAGGAGATTCTGGAGAGGTAGGGAATTTCTGGAGAGGAAGGGGATTTCTGGAGAGGTAGGAGATTTCTGGTGAGGTAGGAGATTTCTGGCAAGGTAGGAGATTTCTGGAGAGGTAAGAGATTCTGGAAAGGTAGGGGATTTTTGGAGAGGTAGGGGATTTCTGGCGTAGGTAGGAGATTTCTGGAGAGGTAGGAGATTCTGGAGAGGTAGGAGTTTCTGGAGAGGTAGGAGATTTTTGGAGAGGAAGGAGATTTCTGGAGAGGAAGGGGATTTCTGGAGAGGAAGGAGATTTCTGGAGAGGTAGGAGATTTCTGGGGAGGTAGGAGATTTCTGGAGAGGAAGGGGATTTCTGGAGAGGAAGGGGATTTCTGGAGAGGAAGGGGATTTTTGGAGAGGTAGGAGATTTCTGGGGAGGTAGGAGATTTCTGGAGAGGTAGGAGATTTCTGGGGAGGTAGGGGATTTCTGGCGAGGTAGGAGATTCTGGAGAGGTAGGAGATTTCTGGAGAAGTAGGAGATTCTGGAGAGGTAGGGAATTTCTGGAGAGGTAGGGGATTTTTGGAGAGGAAGGAGATTTCTGGAGAGGTATGAGATTTCTGGTGAGGTAGGAGATTTCTGGCAAGGTAGGAGATTTCTGGAGAGGTAAGAGATTCTGGAAAGGTAGGGGATTTTTGGAGAGGTAGGGGATTTCTGGCGAGGTAGGAGATTTCTGGAGAGGTAGGAGATTCTGGAGAGGTAGGAGATTTCTGGAGAGGTAGGAGATTTCTGGGGAGGTAGGAGATTTCTGGAGAAGTAGGAGATTTCTGGAGAGGTAGGAGATTTCTGGAGAGGTAGTAGATTTCTGGGGAGGTAGGGGATTTCTGGAGAGGAAGGAGATTTCTGGAGAGGAATGGGATTTCTGGAGAGGAAGGGGATTTCTGGAGAGGAAGGGGATTTCTGGAGAGGAAGGAGATTTCTGGAGAGGTAGGAGATTTCTGGAGAGGTAGGAGATTTTTGGAGAGGTAGGAGATTTCTGGGGAGGTAGGAGATTTCTGGAGAGGTAGGAGATTTCTGGGGAGGTAGGGGATTTCTGGCGAGGTAGGAGATTCTGGAGAGGTAGGAGATTTCTGGAGAAGTAGGAGATTCTGGAGAAGTAGGAGATTCTGGAGAGGTAGGGAATTTCTGGAGAGGAAGGGGATTTCTGGAGAGGTAGGAGATTTCTGGTGAGGTAGGAGATTTCTGGCAAGGTAGGAGATTTCTGGCAAGGTAGGAGATTTCTGGAGAGGTAAGAGATTCTGGAAAGGTAGGGGATTTTTGGAGAGGTAGGGGATTTCTGGCGAGGTAGGAGATTTCTGGAGAGGTAGGAGATTCTGGAGAGGTAGGAGATTCTGGAGAGGTAGGAGATTTTTGGAGAGGAAGGAGATTTCTGGAGAGGAAGGGGATTTCTGGAGAGGAAGGAGATTTCTGGAGAGGTAGGAGATTTCTGGGGAGGTAGGAGATTTCTGGAGAGGAAGGGGATTTCTGGAGAGGAAGGGGATTTCTGGAGAGGAAGGGGATTTTTGGAGAGGTAGGAGATTTCTGGGGAGGTAGGAGATTTCTGGAGAGGTAGGAGATTTCTGGGGAGGTAGGGGATTTCTGGCGAGGTAGGAGATTCTGGAGAGGTAGGAGATTTCTGGAGAAGTAGGAGATTCTGGAGAAGTAGGAGATTCTGGAGAGGTAGGGAATTTCTGGAGAGGAAGGGGATTTCTGGAGAGGTAGGAGATTTCTGGTGAGGTAGGAGATTTCTGGCAAGGTAGGAGATTTCTGGAGAGGTAAGAGATTCTGGAAAGGTAGGGGATTTTTGGAGAGGTAGGGGATTCTGGCGAGGTAGGAGATTTCTGGAGAGGTAGGAGATTCTGGAGAGGTAGGAGATTTCTGGGGAGGTAGGGGATTTCTGGCGAGGTAGGAGATTTCTGGAGAGGTAGGAGATTACTGGAGAAGTTGGAGATTCTGAAGGAGTAGGAGATTCTGGAGAGGTAAGGAATTTCTGGAGAGGAAAGGGATTTCTGGATAGGTAGGAGATTTCTGGAGAGGTAGGAGATTTCTGGGGAGGTAGGGGCTTTCTGGCGAGGTAGGAGATTTCTGGAGAGGTAGGAGATTTCTGGGGAGGTAGGGGATTTCTGGCGAGGTAGGAGATTCTGGAGAGGTAGGAGATTCTGGAGAGGTAGGAGATTCTGGAGAGGTAGGAGATTTTTGGAGAGGAAGGAGATTTCTGGAGAGGAAGGGGATTTCTGGAGAGGAAGGAGATTTCTGGAGAGGTAGGAGATTTCTGGGGAGGTAGGAGATTTCTGGAGAGGAAGGGGATTTCTGGAGAGGAAGGGGATTTCTGGAGAGGAAGGGGATTTTTGGAGAGGTAGGAGATTTCTGGGGAGGTAGGAGATTTCTGGAGAGGTAGGAGATTTCTGGGGAGGTAGGGGATTTCTGGCGAGGTAGGAGATTCTGGAGAGGTAGGAGATTTCTGGAGAAGTAGGAGATTCTGGAGAAGTAGGAGATTCTGGAGAGGTAGGGAATTTCTGGAGAGGAAGGGGATTTCTGGAGAGGTAGGAGATTTCTGGGGAGGTAGGAGATTTCTGGAGAGGTAGGAGATTTCTGGGGAGGTAGGGGATTTCTGGCGAGGTAGGAGATTCTGGAGAGGTAGGAGATTTCTGGAGAAGTAGGAGATTCTGGAGAAGTAGGAGATTCTGGAGAGGTAGGGAATTTCTGGAGAGGAAGGGGATTTCTGGAGAGGTAGGAGATTTCTGGTGAGGTAGGAGATTTCTGGCAAGGTAGGAGATTTCTGGAGAGGTAAGAGATTCTGGAAAGGTAGGGGATTTTTGGAGAGGTAGGGGATTCTGGCGAGGTAGGAGATTTCTGGAGAGGTAGGAGATTCTGGAGAGGTAGGAAATTTCTGGGGAGGTAGGGGATTTCTGGCGAGGTAGGAGATTTCTGGAGAGGTAGGAGATTACTGGAGAAGTTGGAGATTCTGAAGGAGTAGGAGATTCTGGAGAGGTAAGGAATTTCTGGAGAGGAAAGGGATTTCTGGATAGGTAGGAGATTTCTGGAGAGGTAGGAGATTTCTGGGGAGGTAGGGGATTTCTGGCGAGGTAGGAGATTTCTGGAGAGGTAGGAGATTTCTGGGGAGGTAGGGGATTTCTGGCGAGGTAGGAGATTCTGGAGAGGTAGGAGATTTCTGGAGAAGTAGGAGATTCTGGAGAAGTAGGAGATTCTGGAGAGGTAGGGAATTTCTGGAGAGGAAGGGGATTTCTGGCGAGGTAGGAGATTTCTGGAGAGGTAGGAGATTCTGGAGAGGTAGGAGATTGTGGAGAGGTAGGGAATTTCTGGAGAGGAAGGGGATTTCTGGAGAGGTAGGAGATTTCTGGTGAGGTAGGAGATTCTGGAAAGGTAGGGGATTTTTGGAGAGGTAGGGGATTTCTGGAGAGGTAGGAGATTTCTGGAGAGGTAAGAGATTCTGGAAAGGTAGGGGATTTTTGGAGAGGTAGGGGATTTCTGGCGAGGTAGGAGATTTCTGGAGAGGTAGGAGATTCTGGAGAGGTAGGAGTTTCTGGAGAGGTAGGAGATTTTGGAGAGGAAGGAGATTTCTGGAGAGGAAGGGGATTTCTGGAGAGGAAGGAGATTTCTGGAGAGGTAGGAGATTTCTGGGGAGGTAGGAGATTTCTGGAGAGGAAGGGGATTTCTGGAGAGGAAGGGGATTTCTGGAGAGGAAGGGGATTTTTGGAGAGGTAGGAGATTTCTGGGGAGGTAGGAGATTTCTGGAGAGGTAGGAGATTTCTGGGGAGGTAGGGGATTTCTGGCGAGGTAGGAGATTCTGGAGAGGTAGGAGATTTCTGGAGAAGTAGGAGATTCTGGAGAAGTAGGAGATTCTGGAGAGGTAGGGAATTTCTGGAGAGGAAGGGGATTTCTGGAGAGGTAGGAGATTTCTGGTGAGGTAGGAGATTTCTGGCAAGGTAGGAGATTTCTGGAGAGGTAAGAGATTCTGGAAAGGTAGGGGATTTTTGGAGAGGTAGGGGATTTCTGGCGAGGTAGGAGATTTCTGGAGAGGTAGGAGATTCTGGAGAGGTAGGAGATTCTGGAGAGGTAGGAGATTCTGGAGAGGTAGGAGATTTCTGGAGAAGTAGGAGATTCTGGAGAAGTAGGAGATTCTGGAGAGGTAGGGAATTTCTGGAGAGGAAGGGGATTTCTGGAGAGGTAGGAGATTTCTGGGGAGGTAGGAGATTTCTGGAGAGGTAGGAGATTTCTGGGGAGGTAGGGGATTTCTGGCGAGGTAGGAGATTCTGGAGAGGTAGGAGATTTCTGGAGAAGTAGGAGATTCTGGAGAAGTAGGAGATTCTGGAGAGGTAGGGAATTTCTGGAGAGGAAGGGGATTTCTGGAGAGGTAGGAGATTTCTGGTGAGGTAGGAGATTTCTGGCAAGGTAGGAGATTTCTGGAGAGGTAAGAGATTCTGGAAAGGTAGGGGATTTTTGGAGAGGTAGGGGATTCTGGCGAGGTAGGAGATTTCTGGAGAGGTAGGAGATTCTGGAGAGGTAGGAAATTTCTGGGGAGGTAGGGGATTTCTGGCGAGGTAGGAGATTTCTGGAGAGGTAGGAGATTACTGGAGAAGTTGGAGATTCTGAAGGAGTAGGAGATTCTGGAGAGGGAAGGAATTTCTGGAGAGGAAAGGGATTTCTGGATAGGTAGGAGATTTCTGGAGAGGTAGGAGATTTCTGGGGAGGTAGGGGATTTCTGGCGAGGTAGGAGATTTCTGGAGAGGTAGGAGATTTCTGGGGAGGTAGGGGATTTCTGGCGAGGTAGGAGATTCTGGAGAGGTAGGAGATTTCTGGAGAAGTAGGAGATTCTGGAGAAGTAGGAGATTCTGGAGAGGTAGGGAATTTCTGGAGAGGAAGGGGATTTCTGGCGAGGTAGGAGATTTCTGGAGAGGTAGGAGATTCTGGAGAGGTAGGAGATTCTGGAGAGGTAGGGAATTTCTGGAGAGGAAGGGGATTTCTGGAGAGGTAGGAGATTTCTGGTGAGGTAGGAGATTCTGGAAAGGTAGGGGATTTTTGGAGAGGTAGGGGATTTCTGGAGAGGTAGGAGATTTCTGGAGAGGTAAGAGATTCTGGAAAGGTAGGGGATTTTTGGAGAGGTAGGGGATTTCTGGCGAGGTAGGAGATTTCTGGAGAGGTAGGAGATTCTGGAGAGGTAGGAGTTTCTGGAGAGGTAGGAGATTTTTGGAGAGGAAGGAGATTTCTGGAGAGGAAGGGGATTTCTGGAGAGGAAGGAGATTTCTGGAGAGGTAGGAGATTTCTGGGGAGGTAGGAGATTTCTGGAGAGGAAGGGGATTTCTGGAGAGGAAGGGGATTTCTGGAGAGGAAGGGGATTTTTGGAGAGGTAGGAGATTTCTGGGGAGGTAGGAGATTTCTGGAGAGGTAGGAGATTTCTGGGGAGGTAGGGGATTTCTGGCGAGGTAGGAGATTCTGGAGAGGTAGGAGATTTCTGGAGAAGTAGGAGATTCTGGAGAAGTAGGAGATTCTGGAGAGGTAGGGAATTTCTGGAGAGGAAGGGGATTTCTGGAGAGGTAGGAGATTTCTGGTGAGGTAGGAGATTTCTGGCAAGGTAGGAGATTTCTGGAGAGGTAAGAGATTCTGGAAAGGTAGGGGATTTTTGGAGAGGTAGGGGATTTCTGGCGAGGTAGGAGATTTCTGGAGAGGTAGGAGATTCTGGAGAGGTAGGAGATTCTGGAGAGGTAGGAGATTTTTGGAGAGGAAGGAGATTTCTGGAGAGGAAGGGGATTTCTGGAGAGGAAGGAGATTTCTGGAGAGGTAGGAGATTTCTGGGGAGGTAGGAGATTTCTGGAGAGGTAGGAGATTTCTGGGGAGGTAGGGGATTTCATGGCGAGGTAGGAGATTTCTGGAGAGGTAGGAGATTTCTGGAGAAGTAGGAGATTCTGAAGGAGTAGGAGATTCTGGAGAGGTAGGGGATTTCTGGAGAGGAAGGAGATTTCTGGAGAGGAAGGGGATTTCTGGAGAGGAAGGGGATTTTTGGAGAGGTAGGAGGTTTCTGGGGAGGTAGGAGATTTCTGGAGAGGTAGGCGATTTCTGGGGAGGTAGGGGATTTCTGGCGAGGTAGGAGATTTCTGGAGAGGTAGGAGATTTCTGGAGAAGTAGGAGATTCTGGAGAAGTAGGAGATTCTGGAGAGGTAGGGAATTTCTGGAGAGGAAGGGGATTTCTGGAGAGGTAGGAGATTTCTGGTGAGGTAGGAGATTTCTGGCAAGGTAGGAGATTTCTGGAGAGGTAAGAGATTCTGGAAAGGTAGGGGATTTTTGGAGAGGTAGGGGATTTCTGGGGAGGTAGGAGATTTCTGGAGAGGTAGGAGATTCTGGAGAGGTAGGAGATTCTGGAGAGGTAGGAGATTTTTGGAGAGGAAGGAGATTTCTGTAGAGGAAGGGGATTTCTGGAGAGGTAGGAGATTTCTGGGGAGGTAGGAGATTTCTGGAGAGGTAGTAGATTTCTGGGGAGGTAGGGGATTTCTGGCGAGGTAGGAGATTTCTGGAGAGGTAGGAGATTTCTGGAGAAGTAGGAGATTCTGAAGGAGTAGGAGATTCTGGAGAGGTAGGGGATTTCTGGAGAGGAAGGAGATTTCTGGAGAGGAAGGGGATTTCTGGAGAGGAAGGAGATTTCTGGAGAGGAAGGAGATTTCTGGGGAGGTATGAGATTTCTGGAGAGGAAGGGGATTTCTGGAGAGGAAGGGGATTTCTGGAGAGGAAGGGGATTTTTGGAGAGGTAGGAGATTTCTGGGGAGGTAGGAGATTTCTGGAGAGGTAGGAGATTTCTGGGGAGGTAGGGGATTTTTGGCGAGGTAGGAGATTTCTGGAGAGGTAGGAGATTTCTGGAGAAGTAGGAGATTCTGGAGAAGTAGGAGATTCTGGAGAGGTAGGGAATTTCTGGAGAGGAAGGGGATTTCTGGAGAGGTAGGAGATTTCTGGTGAGGTAGGAGATTTCTGGCGAGGTAGGAGATTTCTGGAGAGGTAGGAGATTCTGGAGAGGTAGGGGATTTTTGGAGAGGTAGGGGATTTCTGGCGAGGTAGGAGATTTCTGGAGAGGTAGGAGATTTCTGGAGAGGTAGGAGATTCTGGAGAGGTAGGAGATTTTTGGAGAAGAAGGAGATTTCTGGAGAGGAAGGGGATTTCTGGAGAGGAAGGAAATTTCTGGAGAGGTAGGAGATTTCTGGGGAGGTAGGAGGTTTCTGGAGAGGTAGGAGATTTCTGGGGAGGTAGGGGATTTCTGGCGAGGTAGGAGATTCTGGAGAGGTAGGAGATTACTGGAGAAGTAGGAGATTCTGAAGGAGTAGGAGATTCTGGAGAGGTAAGGAATTTCTGGAGAGGAAGGGGATTTCTGGATAGGTAGGAGATTTCTGGGGAGGTAGGAGATTTCTGGCGAGGTAGGAGATTTCTGGAGAGGTAGGAGATTCTGGAGAGGTTGGGGATTTTTGGAGAGGTAGGGGATTTCTGGCGAGGTAGGAGATTTCTGGAGAGGTCGGAGATTCTGGAGAGGTAGGGGATTTTTTGGAGAGGAAGGAGATTTCTGGAGAGGAAGGGGATTTCTGGAGAGGAAGGAGATTTCTGGAGAGGAAGGGGATTTCTGGAGAGGAAGGAGATTTCTGGAGAGGAAGGAGATTTCTGGAGAGGTAGGGGATTTTTGGAGAGGAAGGAGATTTCTGGAGAGGTAGGGGATTTTTGGAGAGGAAGGAGATTTCTGGAGAGGAAGGAGATTTCTGGAGAGGTAGGGGATTTCTGGAGAGGAAGGAGATTTCTGGAGAGGTAGGAGATTTCTGCATCACCCTTTTTTGAAGTGCGTTTGAATTGGACAGCAGTGCTTTTCCCGGATGGATGGAGTTGATTTGTCAGTCTGGTAACTTTAAAAAGACAATACTGTACTGAAAGTGAGGTCTCCTAAGAGATGTAAGCAAACACACACTCACACATACAGTGGTGAACGTGCTGACAGATCCTCCAGGCCAAAATATATATTCAAACTGAGATTTAAATCAGGGTAGAAACTGTTCATTCAGAAACTACCCCAGGGCTAGACACACATGCCAACATCGCAAACACACACACGCAAAAGTCTCTTAATTAGTCTTCGCCAAGCTTGGTTCCACACCAAGGAAGACTGATTTACTGATAAAAAGGTGTTGGATGGCTGATTCACACCCCCCCCCCCTCCCACACACACACAGTATACCTCTGCCAGTACATACAGGCTGGTGAGTTATATTTAGCTTTCCCTCTAAAGGCCAGGATTGATGTGCCAGAAGAAAAATACATACAAGACAGCAGAGAGGAGGCTGGCACTACACAGCTAAGCAAGAGAGAGATGGAGGGATGGATGTATGGACAGATGGAGGGGAGGAGGGCCTACATCTCAAGTGGCCAGTAGCAGAGATGAAGAAAGACCTCCTGCTATTGTGACAACCAGCGTATTGTTTACAATAGTTCTCAGCGTTAGCCACACCCCAGGATCACATTAATCTGAGCTCTTGGTAAGATTCAAACGACTCATTAGCGTCTCACTGGGATTCCAACCAACCACGTCGAGACACAGGAGACTAAGAGTCCTAGATAAACATCATCAGGCCAGATACACAACCATCACGACATGACAACTCACAGTCGTTGAACAAACACACAAACAAATAACCAGGGAAGGATGGAATTGAACGTAATTCCTGCAGAGCCACAGCGAGAGTCTGCTGGCTTCTTTTAATGTCAAATGAGTTTCAGATTTAGCCCAGGAAAACAGACTTCCTTGTGCCAACGTCCTCGCAAATCAATGGCCTTTGAGTAGGAACATATATTGGTGTCCTCTCTACATTCTAATAGAGCTCAAGCCATTCATCCCCAGCCCTGTCCTTGTGTGGCGCAAATGGCACCCCACTCCTACTAGGTGCGGGAGAGCAAAAATAAAAACGGTCAATGACATAATTTCTCAATCAACATTTGTATTGACAAATATATAGAATGTGCATCAAATGCATCTTCCAACTGCAACGGCAACCAATGCCCACACATATCGTCTCAAGCTTTTTCCCCTTCCATGTGTAATACCCTCAAACCTCATTTCAAAACAGGCCATCCATCACTGTCAATGGTGAATGATATTTCTTCATGGTTTACCAGTGAAATATCTAAACTGCATCTGTTTATATATCATTTGATCTCAGTTTCATGGGAATATACACTCCTGTTCAAAAGTTTGGGGTCACTTAGAAATGTCCTTGTTTTTGAAAGAAAAGCATATTCTTTGTCCATTAAAATAACATCAAATTGTTTAGAATTACAGTGCAGACATGGTTAATGTTGTAAATAACTGTTGTAGCTGGAAACGGCTGGTTTTAATGGAATTTTACATAGGCGTACAGAGGCCCATTATCAGCAACCATCAGTCCTGTGTTCCACAGGAAGGTTCTTTCTATTTAAAACAAATCTGCTGTTTTTAGCTACAATAGTCATTTATAATATTAACATTGTATTTCTGATCCATTTCTAAGTGACACCAAACTTTTGAACGGTAGTGTAAATATAGACCTTCTGGAATTAGAGAAGATGGTATTAACTTTTTGTCTTTCTCCTGTTTTGTTTCCATCAAAGTTGAAGTCGGAAGTTTACAGTTGAAGTCGGAAGTTTACATACACTTAGGTTGGAGTCATAAAAACTCATTTTTCAACCACTCCACAAATTTCGTGTTAACAAACTTTAGTTTTGGCAAGTCGGTTAGGACATCTACTTTGTGCATGACACAAGTAATTTTTCCAACAATTGTTTACAGACAGATGATTTCACTTATAATTCAGTGTATCACAATTCCAGTGGGTCAGAAGATTTTATACACTAAGTTGACTGTGCCTTTAAATAGCTTGGAAAATTCCAGTAAATTATGTCATGTCTTTAGAAGCTTCTGATAGGCTAATTAACATAATTTGAGTCAATTGGAGGTGTACCTGTGGATGTATTTCAAGGCCGACCTTCAAACGCAGTGCCTCTTTGCTTGACATCATGGGAAAATCAAAAGAAATCAGCCAAGACCTCCACAAGTCTGGTTCATCCTTGGGAGCAATTTCCAAACACCTGAAGGTACCACGTTCATCTGCATAAACAATAGTACGCAAGTATAAACACCATGGGCCCAGCCGTCATACCGCTCAGGAAGGAGATGCATTCTGTCTCTGAGAGATGAACGTACTTTGGTGCAAAAAGTGCAAATGAATCCCAGAACCACAGCAAAGGACCTTGTGAAGATGCTGGAGGAAACAGTATCTATATCCACATAAAACGAGTCCTATATCGAAATAACCTGAAAGGCCGCTCAGCAAGGAAGAAGCTACTGCTCCAAAACCACCATAAAAAAGCCAGACTATGGTTTGGAACTGCACATGGGGACAAAGATTGTACTTTTTGGAGAAATGTCCTCTGGTCTGATGAAACAAAAATAGAACTGTTTGGCCATAATGACCATTGTTATGTTTGGAGGAAAAAGGTGGAGGCTTGCAAGCCGAAGAACACCATCCCAAACGTGAAGCACGGGGGTGGCAGCATCATGTTGTAGGGGTGCTTTGCTGCAGGAGGGACTCGTGCACTTCACAAAATAGATGGCATCATGAGGCATGAAAATTATGTGGATATTGAAGCAACATCTCAAGACATCAGTCAGGAAGTTAAAGCTTGGTTGAAAATGGGTATTGACCCCAAGCATACTTCCAAAGTTGTGGCAAAATGGCTTAAGGACAACAAAGTCAAGGTATTGGAGTGGCCATCACAAAGCCCTGACCTCAATCCCATAGAAAATGTGTGGGCAGAACTGAAAAAGTGTGTGCGAGCAAGGAGGCCTACAAACAAGACTCAGTTACACCAGCTCTGTCAGGAGGAATGGGCCAAAATTCATCCAACTTATTGTGGGAGGCTTGTGGAAGGCTACCCGAAACGTTTGACCCAAGTTAAACAATTTAAAGGCAATGCTAACAAATACTAATTGAGTGTATGTAAACTTCTGACCCTACTGTAACTAACTTTCTCCTACTATTATTCTAATATTTCACATTCTTAAAATAAAATGGTGATCCTAACCGACATAAGACAGGGAATTTTATCGAGGATTAAATGTTAGGAATTCTGAAAACTGAGTTTGAATGTATGAATGAATGTACTTCCGACTTCAACTGTATATCCTGCCTAGTGTCGTGTGCTGCTGAGTTTTGGAAATGCTATTCAGCTTCAGCTAACCATATTAAAATCGCGCTAGAAATGAGGTGTTTTTTGTGTAAAATTATACTGTAGACATACTAAGCTATGCTATTATACTGTACAGTATATGTAAAATACTAATTGATCATTATGTGATGTTGCGGGACATTGATTCAGCTTCAGAATACATTTCCAGAATTGTTTTTACGAGGTCTGTGTACTCTCTAATGGTGTTGCGGCACTACACATGTCTCTGTGTGCTGATAAGGAGGGCATGGAAACAACAAATATCTCAGCTCACAATAAAGAGGGGCTGAGAGAAAGAGAGAGAGAGGGAAATAAAGAGATTATCTGACAGTGTCAGGTGAGAGGGACAAGTGGAAGAGAGCCTGTAGAGCGAAAGAGAGAGAGAGAGAGATAGCAGGGGTTAGAAAGAGAGATAAAGAGATGTGGAGAGAGGGATCATGGGAACCACAGGCAGGGATGCTTCCCACTTCATCTGCAGTGTGTTAATTACAACACAGTTTCAACAAAACACAACATAATCAAAACACAAAGACACTAGGATGTGAAGAGGCCCCAGAGGCGCTAGCTACTGTAACTAACTTTCTCCTACAGATATCTTTCTTTCTTTCTTTCAGTTTTTAGGTGGGAGAGGAGCAGATTTCCACACGCCAATCATAGGGAATTTGTGGGAGTGTGTGTGCATGTGTCTTTTCTCTGTGTCCCTCAGCAGCTGTCGCTTCCTCGCTCTCCTCTCCTCTCCCTCGCTCTCTTCTTACTCCAAACAAAAACCAACAAAGACATCAAAACAAACAGTTTTCTGCTGGTACCACGTTCATATACACACAGAGACTCATCTGCCATAGTTACAGGTTTACTCAGGGGTGAAAGTAGATTTATTTTCTTCCCGGATTGTAATTAGAATTGTTGTTGTTTTTTTTTGGGAGGGGGGGGCTAAACATAGAATGACCTATAGAATCCCTATTAAATGAATAGGATCTCTGTGGGCCTAATAGTAAAGAGTTGATGTTTAACTTTTCAATCAAATCCTTCAAAAGGCTCTTGTAAATCTGTGTCGTTCGTTGACTCTAAAACAAGTCCTGCAGCCACAAAGTGCTCTGTGCACCCGTCATTTGAGGAATGAAGAGTGACATCTGTAACAAAACACCAAAAGACATGGTGATTGACATTCATTAGGCCTGCTGCACAAGTAACATGAATTGATGCGTTCACTGTCTGCACGCGTCTCTGTCCTTCTGCCTTCGCAAAATGACACTGTTCGTCGAACCACAGCAGATTTTGGGTTAGAGTTAGTGTATTTCACATGTTTTCAAGTCCATTCGCACATTTGTCACGCCTCTGACATGCGTTAATGATAAATAATAGTGTAATTACTTGGCATCTTTGTTCTAATTATTGTGATATACAAATCGGTACGGTCTCCCCGCCACTATTTATTTTGCTCGTACTCCGTACCGGATGGTACCGGCTTACTTTCACCCCTGAGAGGGAGAGAAAGAACGAGAGAGAGACAAAAGAGAGAGAAGAGAAAAGTCAGCGAGAGGTTGACAGAGGGAGGAGTCAGGGAGGAGAAATGTAGAAATTCAAAAGGAAGAGAGAGAGAGAGTGGGAGGAGTTACAGAAGGAGAGAGAGAGAGAGAGAGTGGGAGGAGTTACAGAAGGAGAGAGAGAGAGTGTGGGAGGAGTCACAGAAGGAGAGAGAGAGAGAGAGAGAGAGAGAGAGAGAGAGAGAGAGAGAGAGAGTGTGTGTGGGAGGAGTTACAGAAGGAGGAAGAGAGAGAGAGAGTGTGGGAGGAGTTACAGAAGGAGAGAGAGAGAGAGTGTGGGAGGAGTTACAGAAGGAGAGAGAGAGAGAGAGAGTGGGAGGAGTTACAGAAGGAGAGAGAGAGAGAGAGAGAGAGAGAGAGAGAGAGAGAGAGAGAGAGAGAGAGAGAGAGAGAGAGAGAGAGAGAGAGAAACCGGGGATAAAGAGAGGGAAAGAGAGCAAGAGAGGTGGAAAGATAAATAAAAGAAGTAACCCTGCTGAGTGGCCTTCCCAGATAAGTGTTTCTCAGACGAGGAGAGTCCCCAGCCACATGAGACCACCACTACCATGGAGATGCTGTGTGTGTGTGTGTAACTATACTTGCAGGGACTGCTGGTATAGTTAACAAACAAAAATATGTTGTTAGTCCCCACAAGGTCAAATGCCATTTATAGGGGCTTAGGGTTAAGGTTAGCATTAGTGTTAGTGTTAGGAGCCAGGGTTAGATTAAGGGTTAGTAGCTAGGGTTAGATTATGGGTTAGGAGCTAAGGTTAGATTATGGGTTAGTAGCTAGGGTTAGATTATGGGTTAGGAGCTAGGGTTAGATTAAGGGTTAGTAGCTAGGGTTAGATTAAGGGTTAGGAGCTAGGGTTAGATTAAGGGTTAGGAGCTAGGGTTAGATTAAGGGTTAGGAGCTAGGGTTAGATTAAGGGTTAAGAGCTAGGGTTAGGGTTAGGAGCTAGGGTTAGGGTAGGGGTTGAATTGTGAGTCGTCACAAGGTTAGTGTGTGTGTGTGTGTGTGTGTGTGTAGGCTGCAGGGACTGTGAGACTCTCTGCTCTGGACTGTGCTGACCACTGTCTCCCATTCCATGTACCAGAATAATGCCATTGGTGAGGACATTCTCACTTTTACTGTTGAGGAGAGGCTACCAAACAAAATACAACCTAGCACTCTGGTACCATGCAACCCACGATCTATTCTGTATTTTACACCCCGAGTTAAATGTAATGTCTGTTGCACATGTTAATGGTTTCCGTTCATACAAAGACTTGTACATTACAAGACATGACTGTCTTGTCGACCTGGTAGCTACTGAGGTGCCCTCACCAACAGCACACATACAAACATTCTCGTCAAAGGAGCCTAGTTTGATATCGATGTGTATTTTTTGTATGCCGAACAAGCCCAATATTGTTGTTGTGGGGTGAGGCCAGAGGGACGTGCTGATTTTGGAAGTGGGCTGCTCATTCCACACAGAGCAGGCCTTTTCTGAAACGCTCCTCAAATACCAGCCCCACATATCACACCTAGTCAGCCTGGGATACAAATGCAGGTTGGACTGCAGAATACAGGCTAGGAACTGTTCTGTTTCAGCCATTATGGGCAGCCTACTGTAGCTGTGTGGAGGAGAAGGTACTGTTCTGTTTCAGCCATTATGGGCAGCCTACTGTAGCTGTGTGGAGGAGAAGGTACTGTTCTGTTTCAGCCATTATGGGCAGCCTACTGTAGCTGTAAGGAGGAGAAGGTACTGTTCTGTTTCAGCCATTATGGGCAGCCTACTGTAGCTGTGTGGAGGAAAAGGTACTGTTCTGTTTCAGCCATTATGGGCAGCCTACTGTAGCTGTAAGGAGGAGAAGGTACTGTTCTGTTTCAGCCATTATGGGCAGCCTACTGTAGCTGTGTGGAGGAGAAGGTACTGTTCTGTTTCAGCCATTATGGGCAGCCTACTGTAGCTGTAAGGAGGAGAAGGTACTGTTCTGTTTCAGCCGTTATGGGCAGCCTACAGTAGCTGTAAGGAGGAGAAGGTACTGCTCTGTTTCAGCCGTTATGGGCAGCCTACTGTAGCTGTGTGGAGGAGAAAGTACTGCTCTGTTTCAGACGTTATGTGCAACCTACTGTAGCTGTAAGGAGAAGGTGCTTTTATTTCCTTAAATTTCCTTGCATCAACAACCTTTGGAATGTTTGAATCCTTTATGATGTAATGTGATTTGTGGATTCAAATAAAGTATTTAAAATGCGTGTGTTTTTAGCATAGAAATGCACCAGGCAGTAAGATGCCCTGCCCCGTCAACAACAAAGAGCTCCATTAAGCCGCTTTCTGCCTTGGAGGAGAAACACTCAGACCTGCTGGAAATAAAACACTATATTATCTACCAGAGGAGCGCCATGAAATACTGGGCTTTAGTACAGGAGAACAAAATATTCACACACACACATGAGCACAGGGCTCTCATTCTGATTAGAAAGCCCCCCTCCAGATAGACGTATCCCTAGACCTGTTAACCTGGGTCAGCTCTTTTCATTTCTCTATGAACGCAACTGCTACTCCACCGTGCCGCACACACACACCACACACCACACACACACACACACACACACACACGCACACACACACACACACACACTCTCTCTTTCTGGTTTGGAGACTGTACAATAGAGAGGCCATTGACATGTAAAAACGGAAGATTGGAAGAGAAGAAAATAAAGGAGAGTGGAGAGAAAAATAAAGGGAGGGAGTGGAGGAGAAGAAAAGTTTGTTCTCTGGGCTGTATGACAGGCTGAAACTGGCAGAATCTGAGCTGTCATACTAGGAGAAAGGCCTAGGAAATGTCAAATAGGTGGGGTGTGTGTGCACTGCATGCTTGACATTGAGAGAGAGAGAGAGAGAGAGAGAGAGAGAGAGAGAGAGAGAGAAAAAGAGCAAGAGAGAGGGATAGAGAGAAGTACAGTGAACGTCAAGTAGATTAAAATGAGAAAGACAAAGGGAGAGAAACCCCAGGTCTCTTTAATCAATATGGTGGAAATGAGTCTAATCTAGAAGTAAAAACAGAGCCAGTCACCATCTCCCACTTTAATACACTGGCTTGAGGGAAAAACAGACATGCATAGATAAGGAGAGGATATGGAGAGGGGGAGGGAAAGATATGGAGAGGGGGAGAGAGAGAGAAAAGCGATGGAGAGGGGGAGTGAGAGATATGGAGAGGGGGAGAGAGGGCTATGGAGAGGGGGAGGGAGAGATATGGAGAGGGGGAGGGAGAGCTATGGAGAGGGGGAGAGAGAGAAAAGCGATGGAGAGGGGGAGGGAAAGATATGGAGAGGGGGAGGGAGAGATATGGAGAGGGGAGAGAGAGAGAGAGAGAAAAGCGATGGAGAGGGGGAGGGAGAGATGGAGAGGGGGAGGGAGAGCTATGGAGAGGGGGAGGGAGAGATATGGAGAGGGGGAGAGAGAGAGAAAAGCGATGGAGAGGGGGAGGGAGAGATATGGAGAGGGGGAGGGAGAGACATGGAGAGGGGGAGAGAGAGAAAAGTGATGGAGAGGGGGAGGGAGAGATATGGAGAGGGGGAGGGAGAGATATGGAGAGGGGGAGGGAGAGATATGGAGAGGGGGAGAGAGAGAGAAAGCGATGGATAGGGGGAGGGAGAGATATGGAGAGGGGGAGGGAGAGATATGGAGATGGGGAGAGAGAGAGAAAGCGATGGAGAGGGGGAGGGAGAGAGATGGAGAGGGGGAGGGAGAGCGAGAGAGGGAGAGAGCAGAGTGGCAGACAGAGTCACTCATACAGTAGTACATTAAGACAGGAGTGTGGGGTGAAGACTGATTTATAGGCGTGACCAGAGGTTGGCTCTCCTGTAGGAAGAGGGGAATCGTAATGAGGTAAATTTTGGGTCCAAAGCTGGGTCCGCAAGAACGCGCACACACTCACAGCCAGCCCCCTCTCTCCCTGTTCTTATCATGTCTACTCTCATGTTCACTCAATGTATCAAAAGCTGCCTCCGCTGCCCTCCAGATTGGCTATAATACAAGAGGCAAGAAAACTCATTCCAGGGTAAAAACAATGGCTGTGTGTGTGTGTGTGTGTTTGTGTGTGTGTGTTCCCTCTAGTCACCACAGTGATTTAGAAGATATTGAACGAGGTGAGGACCAGTCATGGTGTCTGAAGATATGAGAGGAGGAGGAGGATAGGAGAGGAAGAGGAGAGTGCGGACAGCAGATTAAACTGTGATCCTATTACCCTGTACTTCATTTACTGTGGCTAGAGGTCAGCTCAGGTAATCACCATGACTGGCGGGAACATATGATTGATGGTAAATAAATACAATGGAATTGCTCAAATTGCTGGCCTGACCACATCCTGAGAGTTGTCATTGTGTTCTAATAATCACACGAGGGAAAGTATGCCGCCGCAGACACCTTTCATTTCTCGAATGAGGTGCCTGTATAACAGTGTTGGCCACTTTGGGGGACTGGCTCATTGTCATGGCAGGAATGGAATGGTATGAAGCACATGGTTTCTCTGTCACAATAGAAACCTAATGAGCCATTCACAAAAGGCACAGAGAGAGCTGTTATAATACCTTTGTAACATATTCAATTCTAGGGCTGTGGTGTGAGTGAGCGGCTTTCTGTACACTTGTCACGACTCCGACCGAAGGACACTCCCCTTCCCGTTTGGGTGGCGCTCGGCGGTCGTCATCGTCGCCGGCCTACTAGCTGCCACTGATTATTTCCTCCCCCTCCTTATGTGTTTATTGAGTGCACCTGTTTTGAGTTAGGTAGTTAATAGTAAGGCTTTATTAGTCAGCCGGCCCGCCTGGTTCCTTGTGCGGGATTAATTATTGTGACCGTCTATTTGGTGTACTTGTGTGCACGTCTATGGGTTTTGTGTTTTCCCATTTTGTGTTTTTTTTCTGGACAGTTTAAGTCCCCCTGTTTGGGGCATTTGTTTGTTCATTACGCCCTGTGTTTTCGTGGGGGTTGGCTTATGTTTGCCGTTTCTCTGTGCATTAAAATAGCACTCCCCTGAACTCTCTGCTTCCTGCGCCTGACTCCTCACCCACTACACTCAGACCGTTACAACACTGTTGAGAAGTTATTGGTCTGATGACCTGTTGAGTAACTATCAGACAGAAAGAGCTTTCATACACTGGATGATCTTTGGCATATTCTATTCTGATTGTGGTCTGGTATATTCATAGATTTTACCTTTCGTCACAATGTTGATATGAAGGTTCTCTTGAGGACTGGTTTCAGACTAAACATTCAACTCAATGTATTCTCAATTGGCGCAGATGAAGATTTAAAGTGCATTATAGTGGCTTGGAAACTGAATGTTTCACAAACAATTAGTAGGACAACCTTTCATCATTATTGTGATGCTGTCAGATTGGCTTTAAATGTAGTATAGTGTTAGCTAGCTAGCTAACATTGATTTGACAGCACCGGCTTTTAGCTAGCTAACATTAATGCGATGGCACCGGCTTTTAGCTAGCTAAGATTAATGCGATAGCACCGGCTTTTAGCTAGCTAACATTAATGCGATGGCACCGGCTTTTAGCTAGCTAAGATTAATGCGATAGCACCGGCTTTTAGCTAGCTAACATTAATGCGATGGCACCGGCTTTTAGCTAGCTAACATTAATGCGATAGCACCGGCTTTTAGCTAGCTAACATTAATGCGATAGCACCAGCTTTTAGCTAGCTAACATTAATGCGATAGCACCGGCTTTTAGCTAGCTAACATTAATGCAATAGCACCAGCTTTTAGCTAGCTACGTTAGCATTGCTAGGTATTTTAGATTAACCTTTCTAGCTAATGGCAACATTTCCATCTGTCTAAAGTAAATTTGACGAGATCATTATGATAAGTGTTTCCTACTAATTATTTGCCTACTTAAGTAATGTTGTCATATTTCCAAGCCATTATGTAATTTAGACTAAACACTCATTAGCCCTCGTTAAGAATGACTGGGGACCACTCGACTTTCGGGGGCCTCTACGGCGGAGAGGTCTTTAGAACCTTCATAATGGTAGCGTGACTCGAACAAGTGATGGAGGCGCGACCCATGAAAAGGTAGTGAGTTTGATCTCTCTATTCACTAATAGAGTCACAGCAGAGACTTGACAAGCCACTCGTTAATTGAGTGACACAGACAGCTCTAATGTCTCCTCTGTTCTCTGAGCCTTTGAACTCCTCTCAACCTCTGACTCACACCAAAACACACGCGCACGCACGCACACACACACAAACGACTGGGATCAGTACTCTATTAGTAGGGCTGGCACAATTAGCATATAACAGTATTACCAACGGTTATGGATGAACAAAGTCATGAAAATAAAATAACTGTCATGACCAGGCTTTTCTTGTGGAAGGAAGAGCTGACTGAAGACCGGACGGCCGGGCATTCGTGCGGGTGTGTTCATTTCTGTGGTAACATTGACTCATAACAACGCGATGAAACTTTGTTGCTCCTTGCTCAAACAAGCAAGGTGTTGTAGCAAACAAGTGTTTGGTTACTTAGGCTAGTGGTTCCCAACCTTTTTCGGTTACGGTACCACCAAGTACATTTTGCTCCGCCCGGGATACCGTTGAAGTACCCCCTCGTGTGCATTTTACCAGTGGTTCTTTGGTCTCATGAGTCTTCTCAAGTACCCCCTGTGGTTGGGAAACACTGGCCTAGACACTGCAGCAGCAGCACACATAGACATATAATGATTAGAACGGGCTTGGAACCTCGAACTCTGGCATTTTGACTGGTAAACTCATAAGTACACTCGCAATGCTGCCTGGTATTGCGATATCATTTCCATGGTAATGTAGAATGTTCATTCAAATGATGTGACTCATGCAACGGAATGTATTTTTTGTAATTTCAGTTGAATTTAATCAACAAATCGAAGCACATTATTGATGGGTACACTTCCTGCTTTAATTTCCTGCTTTGCTCCTATGGGTACACTCACAATGGCCGCCAGTCCACCGCTTATGACATAATTGACGTGAATGGGGACATCCATTCTGTTCATTCTATTTCTTTGACAGCACATGCAGTCAGGAGCGGGGGAGAGAAGAATATGTATGGAATATTAAAAATAAAATAAAAATGAGATTTGAACGGTTATAACAGTGACCACGGTCATTTGGCTGACCAATAACTAACTGGAAGCTCTAACCTTGGATATGACTGGTAAACTCATGGGCACAATCGCAATAGACCCAGTCGGTATTAGATAGAACGTCACGACCTTGCCCGCCTGTGGGGAAAACCTGTGGTTACCTAGGTTACCCCATTGGCTCATAGCAAAAACTTGACATTTTTCAAACATACATTTTCCTGTCTGCTTGTTTTCATGTACTACAAAAGTACATTTAAGGAAAGTACACGTCTCAACATGACTTTTCAACATTACCTGCTCCATAGCGTTCTCACAAAAAATTTCATTGTAGGACTTCCCTCATGCCCTTTCCATGAAAATGTTTTCAGTGATAGCTAGCTACCAACTGAAACATTAAGCTAGCCAAGACCAACAACAAACAAACGGACTATACCCCTACAAGTAGTGAGTGGAGTTACAAGTGGACTATATTAAGCGAGTTAAATGTTTTACCTACAACTAAATGTTTTCCACACACAGCTAAGTGTAGCCTAGTTGGATGCCGGGTCCTCACACCGAATACACTTCTCGCAGGCTCCATTTCCCTACATGGGAGCATTGTGAACCAGAGGTCGGGATTTTTGACCTGGCTAGATGTATATTGAACACAGTAGATTTCAGAATGTTTTGTTATTTCTGTATAACAAAAAACAAATGACGACGAAGTTGCCTCTTTTACAATGGGGGTCAATAGGAAAGAATGTTGGTTTCTCCCAATTTGTGGGCATGGTCGAGGGGAATTCCTTATTATTACAATAATGCCAACTGGTTCTATGGCTGCCTGGTATTGTGATGCAGTAATTTCCATGTTATTTTGCTACTATCCTGTAGGTTTTCACTCCAACCCTGTTCTTGGAGAGCTACCTTCCTGTAGGTTTACACTCCAACCCTGTTCTTGGAGAGCTACCTTCCTGTAGGTTTACACTCCTAAACTGTTCTTGGAGAGCTACCTTCCTGTAGGTTTACACTCCTAAACTGTTCTTGGAGAGCTACCTTCCTGTAGGTTTACACTCCTAAACTGTTCTTGGAGAGCTACCTTCCTGTAGGTTTACACTCCTAAACTGTTCTTGGAGAGCTACCTTCCTGTAGGTTTACACTCCTAAACTGTTCTTGGAGAGCTACCTTCCTATAGGTTATCACTCCTACCCTGTTCTTGGAGAGCTACCTTCCTGTAGGTTTACACTCCTACCCTGTTCTTGGAGAGCTACCTTCCTGTAGGTTTACACTCCTACCCTGTTCTTGGAGAGCTACCTTCCTGTATGTTTACACTCCTAAACTGTTCTTGGAGAGCTACCTTCCTGTAGATTTACACTCCTAAACTGTTCTTGGAGAGCTACCTTCCTGTAGATTTACACTCCTAAACTGTTCTTGGAGAGCTACCTTCCTATAGGTTATCACTCCTACCCTGTTCTTGGAGAGCTACCTTCCTGTAGGTTTACACTCCTACCCTGTTCTTGGATAGCTACCTTCCTATAGGTTATCACTCCTACCCTGTTCTTGGAGAGCTACCTTCCTGTAGGTTTACACTTCTACCCTGTTCTTGGAGAGCTACCTTCCTGTAGGTTTACACTCCTACCCTGTTCTTGGAGAGCTACCTTCCTGCAGGTTTTCACTCCTACCCTGTTCTTGGAGAGCTACGTTCCTGTAGGTTTTCACTCCAACCCTGTTCTTGAAGAGCTACCTTCCTGTAGGTTTACACTCCTAAACTGTTCTTGGAGAGCTACCTTCCTGTAGATTTACACTTCTACCCTGTTCTTGGAGAGCTACCTTCCTGTAGATTTACACTCCTACCCTGTTCTTGGAGAGCTACCTTCCTGTAGGTTTTCACTCCTACCCTGTTCTTGGAGAGCTACCTTCCTGTAGGTTTTCACTCCTACCCTGTTCTTGGAGAGCTACCTTCCTGTAGGTTTTCAATCCTACCCAAATGATGTAGGATTGCCATGGTGTAATGTGGAATGTCATTCAAATGATGTTGGATTGCCACGGTAATGTGTAATGTTTTTTATTTTACTTATTTCACCTTTATTTAACCAGGTAGACTGGGTCCTGTGGGTCCTGTGTGGCTCAGTCGGTAGAGCATGGCGCTTGCAACGCCAAGCGTCGTGGGTTCGATTCCCGCTGGGGCCACCCATATGTAAAAGTAGTGGCCCCAGCCGACTTGTAAGTCGCTTTGGACAAAAGCGTCTGCTAATTGGGATATATACTAGTTGAGAACACAGACAACAACAGAGTTACACATGGAGTAAACAATAAACAAGCCAATAACACAATAAACAAATTAATGACACAGTAGAAAAAAGAAAGTCTATATACAGTGTGTGCAAAAGGCATGAGGAGGTAGGCAATAATAGGCCATAGGAGCGAAAAGTTACAATTTAGCAGATTAACACTGGAGTGATAAATGAGCAGTTGATGATGTGCAAGTAGAGATACTGGTGTGCAAAATAGCAGAAAAGTAAATCAAATAAAAACAGTATGGGGATGAGGTAGATAGATTGGGTGGGCTATTTACAGATGGACTATGTACAGCTGCAGCGATCACTTAGCTGCTCAGATAGTTGATGTTTAAAGTTGGTGAGGGAAATAAAAGTCTCCAACTTCAGCGATTTTTGCAATTCGTTCCAGTCACTGGCAGCAGAGAACTGGAAGGAAAGGCGGCCAAATGAGCTGTTGGCTTTGGGGATGATCAGTTAGATACACCTGCTGGAACGTATGCTACGGGTGGGTGTTGTTATCGTGACCAGTGAACTGAGATAAGGCGGAGCTTTACCTCGCATAGACTTATAGATGACCTGGAGCCAGTGGGTCTGGTGACGAATATGTTGTGAGGGCCAGCCGACTAGAGCATACAGGTTGCAGTGGTGGGTGGTATAAGGCGCTTTGGTAACAAAACGGATGGCACTGTGATAGACGCATCCAGTTTGCTGAGTAGAGTTTTGGAAGCTATTTTGGAGATGACATCGCCAAAGTTGAGGATCGGTAGGATAGTCAGTTTTACTAGGGTAAGTTTGGCGGCATGAGTGAAGGAGGCTGGATGGATGGATATAGGTCTGTAACAGTTTGGGTCTAGGGTGTCACCCCTTTGAAGAGGGGGATGCGGCAGCTTTCCAATCTTTAGGGATCTCGGACGATACGAAAGAGAATTTGAACAGGCTGGTAATAGGGGTTGCAACAATGGCGGCAGACAGTTTTAGAAAGAGAGGGTCCAGATTGTCTAGCCCAGTTGATTTGTACGGGTCCAGGATTTGGGTGAAGGAGAAGCTGGGGAGGCTTGGGCGAGTAGCTGCGGGGGTGGCGGAGCTGGTGGCTGGAGTTGGAGTAACCAGGAGGAAGGCATGGCCAGCCGTTGAGAAATGTTTTTTGAAATTTTCGATTATCATGGATTTATCAGTGGTGACCGTGTTACCTAGACTCAGTGCAGTGGGCAGCTGGGAGGAGGTGCTCTTGTCCTCCATGGACTTTACAGTGTCCCAACATTGTTTGGAGTTAGAGCTACAGGATACGAATTTCTGCTTGAAAAAGCTAGCCTTAGCTTTCCTGACTGACTGCGTGTATTGGTTCCTGACTTCCCTGAACAGTTGCATATTGTGGGGACTATTTGATGCTATTGCAGTCCGCCACAGGATGTTTTTGTGCTGGTCATGGACAGTCAGGTCTGGAGTGAACCAAGGGCTATCTCTCTTCTTAGTTTTGCATTTTTTTGCATGCTTATCTAAGATGGTGAGGAAATTACTTTTAAAGAATGACCAGGCATCCTCGACTGACGGGATGAGGTCAATATCCTTCCAGGATACCCGGGCCAGGACGATTAGAAAAGCCTGCTCGCAGAAGTGTTTTAGGGAGCGTTTGACAGTGATGAGGGGTGGTCATTTGACCGCGGACCCATAGCGGATACAGGCAATGAGGCAGCGATCGCTGAGATCCTGATTGAAAAAAGCTGAGGTGTATTTGGAGGGCAAGTTGGTCAGGATAATGTCTATGAGGGTGCCCATGTTAACAGATTTAGGGTTGTACCTGATGGGTTCCTTGATGATTTGTGTGAGATTAAGGGCATCTAGCTTTGATTCTAGGACTGCCGGGGTCTTAAGCATATCCCAGTTTAGGTCACCTAATAGAACGATGGGGGGCGATCAATTCACATATGGTGTCCAGGGCACAGCTGGGAGCGGAGGGGGGTCGATAGCAGGTGGCAACAGTGAGAGACTTATTTCTGGAGAGGTTCATTTTTTAAATTAGAAGTTCAAACTGTTTGAGTATAGACCTGGAAAGTATGACAGAACTTTGCAGGCTATCTCTGCAGTAGATTGCAACTCCTCCCCCAGTTCTATCTTGACGGAAAATGTTGTAGCTGGGTATGGAAATCTCAGAATTGTTGGTGGCCTTCCTAAGCCAGGATTCCTACACAACAAGGACATCAGGGTTGGCAGAGTGTGCTAAAGCAGTGAGTAAAACAAACTTAGGGAGGAGGCTTCTGATGTTGACATGCATGAAACCAAGGCTTTTTCGATCACAGAAGTCAACAAATGAGGGTGCCTGGGGACACGGAGGGCCTGGGTTTACCTCCACATCACCCGAGGAACAGAGGAGGAGTAGGATGAGGGTACGGCAAAAAGCTATCAAAACTGGTCGCCTAGAGCGTTGTGGACAAAGAATAAAAGGAGCAGATTTCTGGGCATGGTAGAATAGAGTCAGGGCATAATGTGCAGACAGGGGTATGGTGGGGTGTGGGTACAGCGGAGGTAAACCCAGGCACTGAGTGATAATAAGAGAGGTTGTAGCTCTGGATAAGCTGGTTATAATGGGTGAGGTCACCACATGTCTGGGAGGTGGGACAAAGGAGGTATCAGAGGTATAATGAGTGGAACTAGGGGCTCCATTGTAAACTAAAACAATAATAACTAACCTAAACAACAGTATACAAGGAATATTGACATATGAGAGAGACATACAGTGAGGAATAAAGTAATCACAGGTGTTGATTTGGAGAGCTAACTAAGACAACAACAGTTAAAATGGCGATGAATGGGCAGAGAGGGTCGGTTAACTACACACAGAGCCTGAGTTCGTGGCTGGGGCCGACAGATAAACAAAAATATATATAAAAAATAAATAAACAAAACGAAAAAATAAATAAACAAACAGAATGGAGTACCGTGATTAATGGACAGTCCAACAGGCATCAGCTATGTAGCCAAGTGATCATAGGGTCCAGGGGACAGCAATATATGGGACAGGGAAGCCACGGAGTAGTAGCTACTACGCTATCACGCGGGCGTCGCAGCGTTTAAAGTTAGTGGCCCAAATGATGTTGGATTGCCATGGTAATGTGGAATGTTCTATCAACTGATGTTTGATTGACATGGTAATTAGAATGTTCATTCAAATTATGCGAAGCCAAGTGGAGTAGACCACCACAGCCATGATAAAAATGTCAAAACACATGGATTTGAGTGCATTATTGCTTTTATACAATGGGTTACCAGCATAAAAAAAATATGTGAAATTTTAGGCATTCTCTGGTCGTTAGTTCTATTCGTATTGACGGCCATGTAAAGCAAAACTGCCCAAGCGCTGATTGATAGTTCCAGTAGTTCCAGCAGTTTCTAAGGACGCCGTCCATGGTTCTGCAAAAAGCTCATATCTATGCATATTAATAGACTACCTCCAATGTAATGTAAGTTACCTCATAGCAATGAATTAACATCATGTATTATTGCCCTGAAACATTGCAGCAAAGGCATGGATACATCAGATTAGAACAGAAACCCCAAGGACATGTTTTTTTTCAAATGGTCACAGCATCAACAGCTATTTATTTATGATACACATTGAATTGCACATTTCTGTTTAGTGTGCAATTAGTGAAGTGGCTGTCTAACGCTGGGGTCTCAAGTGCAGCTGGGTGACGTTTCTCAGGAACAACTGCCTTGTTGTCGCACCCAGCTGTTTTCAGTGGGTGGCTTCCAATAACTCCTTCGAGAGCTTTCAGCCATGTGCCACTCATTATCTCTCCGGTCTCCAGACCTGCTGGATAGTAGTCGCCCTGATGTGTGTGTGCGTGAGAGATGTTCATTCTATTAATATACTGGAAAGCAGCCTAGTTATTTGAACAAAACGGTATAACCTTGCACAGACGGGGCAGCATGGATGAAAAGGTGACCCATTGGAGTCATGGTATACCACACATTATCATCGTTGGCGAGCTTTCGTCCGGGGTGGAGATAGAAGGCTGGGGAATGTTCAGGTAATTTAGAGATGCTTTTCCAGCAATGCCACAGGGCAGAGCTTGTTCCCTAGGTCCTCACAGCCTACATGCAGCCGTGACGATTCTCGCTCTCTCTCTTTCCATTAGATTTTGGGGTTCCTTGGTATGTTTATTGAAACTGTGTCGTGTATCTCGAACCATTCTTGTCCTCTTTTATTACGAATGAGTCTGGCTTCAGTTTGTGAACTCTGAGAGTATTTTTAGGTCCTACTGTGTTATATCTGGGTGGTGGCTGGTTCTGTCCCTGCCCTCCCATCTAAGATGTTTTATGACACCAGCAAAGACATTGTTTAAGTTCAGGAACTCAGTTTCTCTCATCAGGCACCAAGACCGGCTCAGTGGAGGCTCATTTACAGAGCCTTCAGAAAGTATTCACACCCCTTGACGTTGTCCACATTTTGTTGTGCTACAGCCAGAATTTAACATGGATTAAAGATATGCCGGGTCACTGGCCTACACACAATACCCCATCATGTCAAAGTGGAATTATGTTTTTAGAAATGTTTACAAATTAAATAAAAATGAAAAGCTGAAATGTCTCGAGTCAAAAAGTATTCAACCCCTTTGTTATGACAAGTCTAAATCAGTTCAGGAGTAAACAGCTGCTTAACAAGGCTAAATCAGTTCAGGAGTAAACAGCTGCTTAACAAGGCTAAATCAGTTCAGGAGTAAACAGCTGCTTAACAAGGCTAAATCAGTTCAGGAGTAAACAGCTGCTTAACAAGTCTAAATCAGTTCAGGAGTAAACGGCTGCTTAACAAGGCTAAATCAGTTCAGGAGTAAACAGCTGCTTAACAAGGCTAAATCAGTTCAGGAGTAAACAGCTGCTTAACAAGGCTAAATCAGTTCAGGAGTAAACAGCTGCTTAACAAGGCTAAATCAGTTCAGGAGTAAACAGCTGCTTAACAAGGCTAAATCAGTTCAGGAGTAAACAGCTGCTTAACAAGGCTAAATCAGTTCAGGAGTAAACAGCTGCTTAACAAGTCATAATACGTTGTATGGACTCACTTCTTGTACAATAATAGTGATTACTATGATTTGTTTGACTACCTCATCTCTGTACCCCAACATAAAATTGAGCAGTGAATTTCAAACACAGATTCAACCACAAAGACCAGGAAGGTGTTCCAATGCCTCACAAAGAAGGGCACCTATTGGTAGATAGATAAAAATGAACACATCTGACATTGAATATCACTTTGAGCATGGTGAAGTTAATTTTGTTATTTTACCTTTATTTATACAGGCTTTTTCTCATTGAGATAACATCTCTTTTCCAATAGAGATCTGGTCCAATAGCAGCAGGGGGAACAAGGTTTCAGACAAAACAACTGAAATATACTAACACAACATTAAACAAAACTATAAACACACATACAGTACAACAATTACATATAACATTAAAAACACAAACATCTTGACCAAAAACAGCTGACCTAAAAACAATTACACTCTAATTACACTTTGAATGGTGTATCAATACACCCAGTCACCACAAAGATACAGGCAGATGAAGGAAACTCAGGGATTTCACCATGAGGCCAATGGTGACTTTAAAATAGTTACAGAGTTCAATGGCTGTGATAGGAGAACAATGAGAATGGATGAACTTCATTGTAGTTACTCCACAAGAACAAAACATATTCCAAAATATGCATCCTGTTTGCTATAAGGCACTAAAGTCAAACTGCAAATCATGTGGCAAAGAAATTAACTTTATGTCCTGAATACAAAGCATTATTTTTGGGGCAAATCCAACAACACATGACTGAGTACCACTCTTCATATTTTCAAGCATGGTGGTGGCTGCATCATGTTTTGGGTGTGCTTGTTTTCGGCAAGAACTAGGGAGTTTTTGGGGGGATAAAAAGAAACGGAATAGAGCTAAGAACATTGGAAAATCTGAATCAGTCTGCTTTCAGGACGATGGTCGCTCTCCCGGAACAGGGTTGGAGTGAAAACCTACAGGAAGGTAGCTCTCCCGGAACAGGGTTGGAGTTAAAACCTACAGGAAGGTAGCTCTCCCGGAACAGGGTTGGAGTTAAAACCTACAGGATGGTAGCTCTCCCGGAACAGGGTTGGAGTTAAAACCTACAGGAAGGTAGCTCTCCCGGAACAGGGTTGGAGTTAAAACCTACAGGAAGGTAGCTCTCCCGGAACAGGGTTGGAGTTAAAACCTACAGGATGGTAGCTCTCCCGGAACAGGGTTGGAGTTAAAACCTACAGGAAGGTAGCTCTCCCGGAACAGGGTTGGAGAGCCCTGTTGTAGGTCAGGTAACTGTTGCATGTAATATTTGCTTTGTGGACATTACCAAACAGATGTTGCTCTCCGGGTTTTAACTGTGATGAATGGAATTATTGTTGTAGGTAGGATAGATAGAATTGTTTTGTCCCTGAAAACGTAGGCCTAATCAATAGGGGAGCTTTGTCAGGGTCTGAACGCGCAGCTTGGAGAACATAGCGCACCGGTCATTTCATCCTTTTTCTTCTAGCAACAAGATGATCTGCAGTACAGGCCTACGTCTACTGTTTCCAAAAGAGCAATAGATAAATATCTGAAATAACATTACCTATAGCCTACCGGATAACGCAAAGACACAATGTATGAAATGCATTTATGGGGAAAGTCTGAAGGGTAGAGAGAGTCTGAAGGGGGAGAGAGTCTGAAGGGGGAGAGAGAGTCTGAAGGGGGAGAGAGTCTGAAGGGGAGAGAGAGTCTGAGGGGAGGAGTCTGAAGAGAGAGTCTGAAGGGGAGAGAGAGTCTGAAGGGGAGAGAGAGTCTGAAGGGGAGAGAGAGTCTGAAGGGGAGAGAGAGTCTGAAGGGGAGAGAGAGTCTGAAGGGGAGAGAGTCTGAAGGGGAGAGAGAGTCTGAAGGGGAGAGAGAGTCTGAAGGGGAGAGAGAGTCTGAAGGGGAGAGAGAGTCTGAAGGGGAGAGAGAGTCTGAAGGGGAGAGAGAGTCTGAAGGGGAGAGAGTCTGAAGGGGAGAGAGAGTCTGAAGGGGAGAGAGAGTCTGAAGGGGAGAGAGAGTCTGAAGGGGAGAGAGAGTCTGAAGGGGAGAGAGAGTCTGAAGGGGAGAGAGAGTCTGAAGGGGAGAGAGAGTCTGAAGGGGAGAGAGAGTCTGAAGGGGAGAGAGAGTCTGAAGGGGAGAGAGAGTCTGAAGGGGAGAGAGAGTCTGAAGGGGAGAGAGAGTCTGAAGGGGAGAGAGAGTCTGAAGGGGAGAGAGAGTCTGAAGGGGAGAGAGAGTCTGAAGGGGAGAGAGAGTCTGAAGGGGAGAGAGAGTCTGAAGGGGGAGAGAGAGTCTGAAGGGGAGAGAGAGTCTGAAGGGGAGAGAGAGTCTGAAGGGGAGAGAGAGTCTGAAGGGGAGAGAGAGTCTGAAGGGGAGAGAGAGTCTGAAGGGGAGAGAGAGTCTGAAGGGGAGAGAGTCTGAAGGGGAGAGAGAGTCTGAAGGGGAGAGAGAGTCTGAAGGGGAGAGAGAGTCTGAAGGGGAGAGAGAGTCTGAAGGGGAGAGAGAGTCTGAAGGGGAGAGAGAGTCTGAAGGGGAGAGAGAGTCTGAAGGAGAGAGAGTCTGAAGGGTAGAGAGAGTCTGAAGGGGAGAGAGAGTCTGAAGGGGGAGAGAGTCTGAAGGGGAGAGAGAGTCTGAAGGGGAGAGAGAGTCTGAAGGGGAGAGAGAGTCTGAAGGGGAGAGAGTCTGAAGGGGAGAGAGTCTGAAGGGGAGAGAGAGTCTGAAAGGGGAGAGAAGTCTGAAGGGGAGAGAGAGTCTGAAGGGAGAGAGAGTCTAAAGGGGAGAGAGAGTCTGAAGGGGGAGAGAGTCTGAAGGGGAGAGAGAGTCTGAAGGGGAGAGAGAGTCTGAAGGGGGAGAGAGTCTGAAGGGGGAGAGAGAGTCTGAAGGGGAGAGAGAGTCTGAAGGGGAGAGAGAGTCTGAAGGGGAGAGAGAGTCTGAAGGGGAGAGAGAGTCTGAAGGGGAGAGAGAGTCTGAAGGGGAGAGAGAGTCTGAAGGGGAGAGAGAGTCTAAAGGGGAGAGAGAGTCTGAAGGGGGAGAGAGTCTGAAGGGGAGAGAGAGTCTGAAGGGGGAGAGAGTCTGAAGGGGAGAGAGAGTCTGAAGGGGAGAGAGAGTCTGAAGGGGAGAGAGAGTCTGAAGGGGAGAGAGAGTCTGAAGGGGAGAGAGAGTCTGAAGGGGAGAGAGAGTCTAAAGGGGAGAGAGAGTCTGAAGGGGGAGAGAGTCTGAAGGGGAGAGAGAGTCTGAAGGGGGAGAGAGTCTGAAGGGTAGAGAGAGTCTAAAGGGAGAGAGAGTCTGAAGGGGAGAGAGAGTCTGAAGGGGGAGAGAGAGTCTGAAGGGGAGAGAGAGTCTGAAGGGGAGAGAGAGTCTGAAGGGAGAGAGAGTCTGAAGGGGAGAGAGAGTCTGAAGGGGAGAGAGAGTCTGAAGGGGAGAGAGAGTCTAAAGGGGAGAGAGAGTCTGAAGGGGGGAGAGAGTCTGAAGGGGAGAGAGAGTGAAGGGGGGAGAGAGTCTGAAGGGTAGAGAGAGTCTAAAGGGGAGAGAGAGTCTGAAGGGGAGAGAGAGTCTGAAGGGGAGAGAGAGTCTAAAGGGGAGAGAGAGTCTGAAGGGGAGAGAGAGTCTGAAGGGGAGAGAGAGTCTGAAGGGGAGAGAGAGTCTGAAGGGGAGAGAGAGTCTAAAGGGGAGAGAGAGTCTGAAGGGGGAGAGAGTCTGAAGGGAGAGAGAGAGAGTGAAGGGGGAGAGAGTCTGAAGGGTAGAGAGAGTCTAAAGGGGAGAGAGAGTCTGAAGGGAGAGAGAGTCTGAAGGGGAGAGAGAGTCTGAAGGGGCGAGAGAGTCTGAAGGGGAGAGAGAGTCTGAAGGGGAGAGAGAGTCTGAAGGGTAGAGAGAGTCTAAAGGGGAGAGAGAGTCTGAAGGGGGGAGAGAGTCTGAAGGGGAGAGAGAGTCTGAAGGGGAGAGAGAGTCTGAAGGGGAGAGAGAGTCTGAAGGGGAGAGAGTCTGAAGGGGAGAGAGTCTGAAGGGGGAGAGAGAGTCTGAAGGGGAGAGAGAGTCTGAAGGGGGAGAGAGTCTGAAGGGGAGAGAGAGTCTGAAGGGGGAGAGAGTCTGAAGGGGAGAGAGAGTCTGAAGGGGAGAGAGAGTCTGAAGGGGAGAGAGAGTCTGAAGGGGAGAGAGAGTCTGAAGGGGAGAGAGAGTCTAAAGGGGAGAGAGAGTCTGAAGGGGAGAGAGAGTCTAAAGGGGAGAGAGAGTCTGAAGGGGGGAGAGAGAGTCTGAAGGGGAGAGAGAGTCTGAAGGGGAGAGAGAGTCTGAAGGGGAGAGAGAGTCTGAAGGGTAGAGAGAGTCTGAAGGGGAGAGAGAGTCTGAAGGGGAGAGAGAGTCTGAAGGGGAGAGAGAGTCTGAAGGGGAGAGAGAGTCTGAAGGGGAGAGAGAGTCTGAAGGGTAGAGAGAGTCTGAAGGGGAGAGAGAGTCTAAAGGGGAGAGAGAGTCTGAAGGGGAGAGAGAGTCTGAAGGGGAGAGAGAGTCTGAAGGGGAGAGAGAGTCTAAAGGGGAGAGAGAGTCTGAAGGGGAGAGAGACAGCTTCCGTGTTGATGAAGACAACATCCAAAACCATTCAAACATCAACCATCCACCGTTGATTCATTTGAGCAAAGCAGGTGGTCACATGTTAACACCACATTTAAATTTGCGTGCGACAGTCTGCGCTTCCCTTGCTTTACATTCAATAGGTGGAACACTGGAGCGGCGTTTGAATAACGCAGAAATTGTGTTCGGCGGAGAAATGATGACGTTGCTCACGAAATGTGGTCAGACTGGCCTGATAGCATTTACACTGAGCTGAGATAGGAACACAATGAGTTTACATTCCCATCACTATGAGACCTGGCATTAACTTCTTATGGCTGCGGGGCAGTATTGAGTAGCTTGGATGAATAAGTTGCCCAAAGTAAACGGCCTGCTCCTCAGTCTCAGTTGCTAATATATGCATATTATTATTAGATTTGGATAGAAAACACTCTAACGTTTCTAAAACTGTTTGAATGATGTCTGTGAGTATAACAGAACTCATATGTCAGGCAAAATCCTGAGGAGAAATCAAAACAGGAAGTGAGAAATCTGAGCTTTGTATATATTCACCAGAGTCCCCAATGAAATCCCCTTGAGATATGAATGATCTTGCACTGCCTAGGGGTTCCACTAGATGTAAACCAGCAATAGACATTTTAATGAGACTTCTACGGTGTTGTGGGATTGAATTAGAGAAGAATCTATCAGGTGTCTGGCAGTCAGCCATTTTCTGATCACGCTTATTCCTCATGGTATCCACTTGCGTTCCATTGTTCATGAAGACACGAAGGAATACTCCGGTTGGAACTTTATTGAAGCTATATGTTAAAAACATCCTAATGATTGATTTTGTATTTAGTTTGAAATGTTTCTTCGACCTGTAATATAACTTTTTGAAGTTTTTGTCCGATGTAACGCTGACCAGAATGAGCGTTTGGATATGTATACCAAACGCGCTAACAAAAGAAGGTATTTGGACATAAATAACGGACATTATGGAACAAAACAAACATTTATTG